>NW_026083021.1:0-65948 GCF_020184175.1 Aphis gossypii
TCCCACCCGTGTCTGCGTACCAATGAGGTAGTGTCTTATTCTGTTCGTATATTATTATTATGTCAGCTTTCTTTTCGGTGGCCGTCTGTTGGAGCAGTTGCTGCGCCACCTTACAGCAGTTGAGATTTACTTGCAGTATTCTTGTCATCGTTTTTCCCTGCAGTTAGCTAGGAATCGTTTGAAAGCCGGACATTTTCCACTTCCGGAGAAGTGATCACCCGTGCCCTCAACACCGTCTTCTTCGCACAGTCCGCACCGCGCGTTCGAGTTACAGTCCTTTTTTGTGTGTCCAGGCCCCCAACAGTTGAGACAAATACCTGTGCGGTCGGGTCCGGTGCACGTGTTTTTTCTGTGCCCGAAGTCTAAACAGCGGGCACATCTAATCATGGGGTAGCATATTCTCGTTGAGCATGATGCCCAGCCAATGAGCAGCCGCGGTCCTGTAGCCAGTTCGTTGGCTGCTCTAGCTGAAAGCAGAACCACTGCTGTTGATTTGCCTCCTTGACCGGGTTTAATCGTCTTGATGCTCTGCTTCGTCAAAGCATTTGCCGTTCTAGCGGATATCGCAGCAGCCAGGTCTTCTGGGGTTGCATCCGTGTCTAGGCCCCGTATTTCTAAAGCGACGGTGGACGTTTTAAGGTAGGTTTCGGCTCTTGTTACATCCTCTACAACGGTTCTTAGCTGGGATGTTTTTTTGTTCTCTTCTTTAGCCGTAGCAGCAAATCTCCGTTCATCGTTCTCTTCGACATTCCCACTTCATCCATTAATCCGGCATCTCTGAGGCCTATCTTTACGCTTCTTAATGTTTCTTCATACGTCTTATCCTTATTTATTTTAACGATGACTGCTTCCGGTGTTACTTTGGCCATATTTTTTCAGTTGCCTTTCTTCTTTACCGTCTCCCAGTTGTTATTATCAGTTCCCTTTGGGCTGGGAACAGGCTGCGTGCTTGCAACTGGCGCCTCTTCCTGAGCTATGTTTAACTTCTGCTTACGCTTCATTCGTTGTCTTTGCGCCTGCCTCTTAGTTTGGTGAGCAGAGGTTTGCTCGTCCTGCTCCTCGCTGTTTGCGTTCAGGCGCTGTTGCTGTTTCTCGTGCTGCTGATGCTGCCGTTCTTGTGGCGCGTCTTCCGACACTCGAGCAATTTGGTCCAATTCAGAGATTATTTTGTCCAGCTTCCGATCCTGGCTAGCAAGCCTTTCGTCCTGTCTTGTGACCGAGACATGTCGTTGCTCAATCCTTCTGGTTGCCGGTTTTGTAGCAGTGTGTCCATTTTTCCCTGCATAAGCTGTTGGTGCCGGAGCTGCTCGTCACGCATTTCACTAATCAGTTTCATTGTTTGGGCGTGCTGTTGTTGTTGTTGCTGCTGCATGAGCCGCACCCGTTGTTCGATAGCCTCTGGGGATCGTGTCATGCCTATTTTCTTTGCAATGCTCATGAACTCTCTGAAATATAAGCCCAAAGCCTTGATCCCAGTTTTGATTTCTACTTTGGTATTTACCGCAGCTTGGACTGATGCCTCCACTGCCTCCAGTTGTCCCTTTGTATCTTCCAGGAGTTTGGAATATTTTGCTTCAGCTTGTGCCCGGGACTTAATCTCTGAAGCCGGTCGTGTCTCAGCACTAGTATTTGTTAGAGTGGTGGGGGCCTAGCTGGCCACCCCCGCACCTTCACGGTCGCAAGATGACGACCGTAGTGGGCCCGCTACGTTGGGCCCGGGTTTTACCCCGGATCCACCCACTACTGCCGGCACCTGAGGGTCCGACTCCCCTGGTGCGGTAACCAAATTTCCGTTGTTAGCTTCCATTTGTAGTTTTTTTAAAGGGTGCCTTTCCCTTGCGTTTTCGCCCTACCGCCAGGGGGGTTTGGAATCGGCGTCGCCTTCACCTATGACGGATGCCTGCCAAGGCTAAAGAGCCCGTCCTACCCTTTGGAACCTCTTGGTTGCCTCTCTCGTACGCGACCTTCCGGTATGGGAGACCCTGCCGGTATAGCTCGCGGAGTCAACAAGAGACGTGAGCCCCCCCACCACGTCAAGGTGGGTCCCGTCGAGGGGGAGGTTAGGTTAGCCTTACCTTTTTTTTTTGTGTGTGAATCACGGCGCTGCGGGGAGGCACTTCACCCGTTGGGGTCGTCCTTCTCCCCGCATCCGTATCATTTATTAATGCCAAAAAACAAATGATATACAAAATATATACAAAATATATAACATTTAGACATCTATGAGCTAAGCTCTACATAAAAGAGAGGGCTCTATCCCTCTAATTTCCGCCTTCGGCGCACATTTAACACATATCTTAACTAGTTTCCGTTAATTTGCATTCCGGTTCCGTTGTCGTGCCCGTTCTTCTTCCTCCCTTATGGACTGCACGCGTTTTACATAAGTACTGACTGCTTCCCAGTTACTAGCCTTCTTCAGCATACAACCTATAATGCTGTCCGGATTCAGCTCCTCTTCTAGCTCCACCTCTAATGCTCTTCTTTCCCTCCACCACCTATCACAGTTGAAGAAAACGTGCTCCGCATCGTCGATCGCCTCCTGACAATCCACACAGGAACTGATCTCCAATTTCCCGATCCTGTGTAGATAATCTCCAAAACATCCGTGGTTGGACAGGAACTGCGTCAAATGAAAATCCACAACTCCGTGTTTTCTGCTTGTCCATGTGTTTATATCCCTTATCATTCTCCAGGTCCATCTTCCGTTCTTTTCGTTGTGCCACTCAACTTGCCATTTACGCAGCACTTCTCTGTGGATTTCCATAGACACTCGGCCTGGGTCTGGTTCGTGTTTCCGCATGTATCTTTCCGTCCTCTCCCATGCTAAGAGATGGCCCGGTATTAGACCCGCGATCACCATCACCGCCGCTGTAGATATCGTGCGGTAGGCTCTCGCAATCCTTACTGCCACCGTCCTCTGAGGCCTCTCGATGGTTTCGACGTTCCGGCTGAACACTAGAGCTCTAGCCCATATCGGCGAGGCGTACAGTAGTTTACTCGCCACGATCGTAGACAGTAACCTCCTCTTCGCCTGCCCCGAGCCTCCGGTATTGGGCATCAGCCTTGATAGCGCCGATGCTGTAGCCTGCGCTTTCGCCGCCGCCCTCTCCACGTGCGCTTTAAATCCCAGCACTCTATGAAGTTCTACACCTAGGTAGCTGATGCTGTCTTGGATTCCGATGCGATTTCCCGCTATCGAGAACTCCGGCATGCTGTATCCCCTTTTCGTGGTCAATATCACGGCCTCAGTTTTCCGTATTGAGAGTGTTAGGCCGGCACTCGTCATCCACTCGGCCACCCTGTTCAGCGCCTTGTTCGTTGCCGTCTCCAGTAACCATGTCGTATGACCGGTTGACACCACCGCCACATCATCTGCGAAAGCCACGAGCTCCGTTGACGACATACCGCTCTCGTTCCCTCCCGTGTCCACGTCCAGCAGCCCGTCATACATGAGGTTCCACAAGAGCGGCTCCAGCACAGAGCCCTGTGGAACTCCACACGTTGAGGGTCTCGAGCTTCCCTCGTATATGACCGACCTGTTGCTCAGATAACTTTGGACGATGCTGATGAGGTAGGGTGGCACACCCTTGTCTTGCAGTGATCTGATGATTTTTGGCCATTTTGCTGTATTGAACGCATTAGCCACGTCCAAGGCTACCACTGCGCACAGTCTTCTTCGGTATAGCGGCCCGGATCCGACTTTGTCGACAACGTCGGTGACGCGTTTGATCGCGTCCACCGTCGACCTTCCCTTCCTGAATCCGTATTGCCGATCGTTTAGGTCGCCATGTTCTTCGAGCCACTTCTCCAACCTGGTCTTTATGATTCTCTCAAAGAACTTGCCCACCGTATTTAGGAGGCAGATCGGCCGGTACGACGATGGATCGTCCAAAGGTTTGTCCCCTTTCCTCAAGAGTACCAGCTTCGCCTCCTTCCAGGATTGGGGAAAAACACTATCTTTGAGGCATGTGTTATAAATGTCTCGCAGGATCTCGGGTCTGTTTATGGCAATCTCCTTGACTACCAGGTCAGGGACGCCATCTGGTCCCGGCGCTTTCCCGCGTGGAATTCTATGAGCGAGCTCTGCGATTTCACCACACGTGACCTCTGGAACTGCAAGGTTCTCCGTCCTTCGAGGCCATACCACTACGTCCTCCCTCGGGAAGAGGGCGTCAATTATAGACTCCACCCTGCCTGGCGTTGAGAGACCCGGAATTGGCCTTCTGCCTACCAGTTTCTTAGTTACCAGCTTATACGGGAGGCCCCATGGATCGGTTTCGACCTGTCTGCATAGGTCGACCCAGCTGGCTTTCTTGCTCTTCCTGATAGCCGACTTCAACTCCTTCTTTGCCCTCCTGAAGTCTTGCTTCCTTTGTTCCTGTTCTTCGGCCGGTCGGAGGCGTCCCCTCTTGTATTCACGTCTTGCTTTATGACATTCGCCTCGCAGCTTGGCTACTTCCTGGGTCCACCAGTATGTGGGCTTTTTTCCACCCCGATAGGTACCTTTCGGCATGCAGCTGTTACATGCATCATTTAGGTACCGGTTAAGGGCGTCTGTGGAGGACAGTGCTTCTGTTCCGGGTGCGAAGTGGGTCTGCTTGATGAAATTCGACAGTTTTGTCATGTCGAGCTTCCTCCATGCCCACCTTTCCTCTACCGGCATGTTTTCCAAGCGTGGCGCCCGCGAAACTGAAAAATATGTAGCTATGGAGGGATCCAGTGTACTCGTCTGCGACTTTCCAGTCCCTCACTGCATGGCTCGCCGTTCCAGATACGAACGTTATATCGATGTGCGATCTTGATACGCCGCCGCCGTACACTCTCGAAAATGTAGGTCTATCTCCGGAGTTACATACCACCATTCCAAGGCCCGCCATCATGTCCATAAGCAATCTGCCTTTTGGGTCTTCCTTGTGATCGCCCCACGCAGGAGATTTGGCGTTGAAGTCTCCGGCGACTAACACCATACCCTTCTTGGTTCTAATACAGCCTTCTAATCTATCCAGGAAGTCGACAAACATTGTATATTCCGTGTTTGGGGACCAATAGCAGGCGTAGGTTAACCTTTTTTTTTTTTTTTTTTTTTTTTTCCGTTTGAATCGCTAATCAGGGAGGGAACTAGGTTTCCCCATTACTGCCTCCCTGATCGCATCGTTTATTTAACGAACAGCTTATAATACTATTTTACATTGCCATATATATATACATTAACAAAAGAAAACAGACAACAAAAGGGGGCCTCTAACCACCCAAAATGGCCGTTCAGCCCACAACAAAGATGACTGAACTAAAAAATATTATCTCTTGACTACGGGTGAAATGGGAACCGGTTGGCCGCCTGCCGCTCACGCTCCAACTCCTCCTTCCTGCCCATAATCGCCTCCACCATGTCCAGGAATTGAATTCTGAGGTTGTCAGCAGCAGCCATCACTCTCGCCCTGGATGAATGGTCATCAGGGAGTAACTGTCTCTGGGGGCCACAAAGCAGGTCCACCACGTCTTCTTCGCACAGAAACGCCTCCCCAGAGACGTCTCCAACTCCCGCCTCTCGCCGCTCCAGTAGACGCACACTGCGAGAGTGTGTTCGGCATCGTCTTCCTCGGCCGGACACAGTAGACAAGCCGGGTTGTGTGCCCTCTTCTTAGTCCACAAGTACTTTTGAAATAATCCGTGGCCCGTTAAGATTTGCGCCAAGTGGAAGCTCACCTGTTCTGGTCCATGGAACCACCACCTAGACAGGTCTGGAATCAGGCGTTTGGTCCAGGCTGCTTTGGTGGTGGACTCCCATAGGGCTTGCCAACGTCGAATCGTGTCCGCCATTAATTCCTTCCGGTCCAGCACCGCACCGTCCCTCTTGGCGCATGCAGCTCTTTTCCTCGCCAGTGCTAACACCGTGACCGGCGGCATCTTTTCCAGGACAAGCGAGGCCATGTCCGAGACTGTGCGATAGCACCTAGCCACCCGTAGTGCCGCACACCTCTGGGCTTGCAGAAGCGTGTTGCACGTTCTCTGCAGCGCCAGGACCGGTTCTGCCCACACTTCGGCGCCATACAATAAGCGGCTCATGACCACGCTCATCAGCAGCCTTCTCTTGGACTGTGTTGGCCCGCCAACATTCGGCATAAGCCTGCCAAGGGCCGCCGCCGCCTTTCTTGCCCCCGCTGCCACAGTTGTAGTATGGTCAACAAAGGACAGTCTGGTGTCCAGCCGGATGCCCAGATACCTTATCGCCCGCTTAACTGGTATTGGACAACCCTGTACAGTAAGATGTGGGTCGCGATATTTTTTTTTAGTTGTTAGAACTACACACTCCGTTTTCTCCGGGGCGAGGCGGAGGCCGTTCGCGGTCATCCACACTACTACGTCCACCAGCGTTGTGTTGACCAGCTCCTCGATCATCTCAGCGTTGTGGGCAACAGCAACGACCGCCACGTCGTCAGCAAAGGCCACAAGCCTTACGCCTTGCCGAACCGGTAGCCGCAGGATGCCATCATAGAATAGGTTCCACAAAGTGGGCCCTAGGACGGAACCCTGCGGTACGCCACATGTCACGGAGATGTGCGCGTCCTCGCAAGTTAGTAGTCTTCGATTTTCCATGTAGGACCTTAGGACCTCCACGAGGTACTCGGGAACCGCACATCTCCGCAACGCCTTGTCGATCAAGAGCCATGGGCCGAATTAAAGGCATTCTTGACATCAAGGGAAACGACAACACACAGTCCCCTGTCTTGCCATGGTCCGCTATTAGCAGCCCGGGCTACGCCCAGCACCTCCACCACGGCCCCCGAAGTGGATCTGCACCGCCTAAATCCATACTGCGATTCACTAAGGGCGCCAACCCTGGCTATGTGTGCCTCCAGCCTGTTCAGGAGCACCCTTTCGAAAACCTTACCAGCACCATCCAACAGGCTTAGTGGCCTGTAACTGGAGGGTTGGTCAAGCGCCTTTCCTTGTCCTTTGTAGAGGAGGACGAGTTTGGCGATCTTCCACCGAGCTGGGAACGTCCCAGTGCTCAAGCATCTATTATAGCATTCCACAAACACGCCTGGGAGTTTCTGGAATGCGTGCTTGATAATCTCATTTGGAATGTGATCCGGGCCAGGTGCCTTCTTCGTCGGCAGCCTGTCAACAGCCACGGAGACCTCCTCAACTGTGACCGGTGGCACAATGGGGGAGTTGGCCAAAAGCGAGGACAGGTCAAGAATCACTGAGGGCTGCTGTCGTACAATAGGGACGTGATCCCAAGAGATAGGGGGTGATTCGGGGAAGAGTCCCCGGGCCACGCGGGCTGCCATGTCAGAGTCTAAGTCCGGAGCCCGGCGTCCGAGTCTCTTCGACACCAACCTGTAGGGAACACCCCAGGGGTCGTTCTCTACAGAGCGACAGAGTTCGCGCCAACATTCTTCCTGAGCTTTCTTGATCGCTATCTTCAGCTCCCTATTAGCTTTTTTGTACTTTTCGTTTTCAGGTTCTCTGGAGGGGGCGACGGCTCGACGGCCAGCCCGTTGGTACGCTCTACGAGCAGCAATGGCGGTCTTCCGAAGGGCCGCGATCTCGCTGTTCCACCAGTGGACTTGGCGCTTGCCGTTAAACAACGTCCTGCAAGGCATAGCTGCGTCGCACGCCCCCTTGAGGAGAACGTTTAGACGGTCAGCATGCTCGTCGCCCGACGCACTGCTCGAGAGCAAGGGGGGCACACCCACTAACGCCCAGTATAGCTCAGCAGCCGCAGGATTGAGCTTCTTAATCGCCCAGCCAGTAGTTCGAACACCGCGCGAGTTACCTCTAGTAGGTGGAGTTCGCGGAACGCCGACCGTGTAGGATACGTACGCGTGATCGCTGGCCGAGTACGTCCCTTCAAGCACTGTCCAGTTGGTAACCAGTGGGTAGTTGCCAGGTAAAGGCCTCTCTAGCGTGACGTCGATGACCGATGCAGCGTTGACCCTGCTGTAAGTGGGGGTGGAGCCTCTGTTGCAAATGGCGAGATCGAGAGTGGAGATCAAGTCCGACAGGAGCGATCCCCTGACGTCATCATTTGCCGATCCCCATCCGGCAGAGTGGGCGTTAAAATCGCCAGCTACCACAAGGTTCACCTGCCTGGTAGTATGCTCGCGGATGGACGCTTCGAGACCCGTTAAGAAGGAATCGTAGTCTTCAAGGGTACAGTTTGGACTGCAATAGCAACTATAGTAGGCGGTACCCTCGATCACAGCCCAGGCAAAACCAAGACCAGCACCATGGCCAGTAATGGTCGGCCGAGGGTTGCCTGTGACAAAGATAGCCGCTTTTCCGTCCTCGCTGCTCACCCACCGCTCAGTATCTCCCATGGGTTTGTGATAGTCGCAGATAATTGCTATTCTTGCTTTCGATTCGGCCATTGTTTGTAAGAGGAGTTGCTGTGCAGCCCAGCAGTGATTTAAGTTGATTTGGACAACGTTAGCCCCACCCGGGCAGACTACATTAGTATTGCTGGCGGTCAGACTCATCATGGCGATTTTCCTCCGACAGCGCCAATGCGTTTCGCAAACTCCTGCGCAGCTGCAGCGGTGGCGCAACAGCCAGCCACTAAATGGCCAGCTTCACCACATCGCCTGCAGCACGCCGTCCTGTCAGGGCCATCACAAGTTTTCGTCGTATGACCAAAGGCAAGACAGCGGAAGCAACGCGTTCTTGACTCGGCCAACCTCACCCTGCAGCTAACCAGGCCCACGCGTATCCTGCCAGCATCGATTATTTTCCGCGACGCGTCGAGTGGAAGAGACACCAGTGCTGTTTGAGTTCCCCCAAAACGCTTCCTAAGGCCAACTGCCTTTAGGGTCCCTACTTCGATACCTGCGTTGTTAGCTACCATTTCCAGCACCTCCTCAGAGCTGGACCACTGGTCAAGATCCCTGATCTCAATAAGGGCCCTCTGTTGCAAGGTCCGGACGGCTACCTCCGAACCGGCAGCCCTGGAGATCTCGGCCTTCACCGCATCGAGTCTTGCCTGACCACCCCTGACCTCGATTAGGAGACCGCCAGATTTAGATTGTCGCATGCCCATAACACTATCGCCGATTACTGTTGGATCCACTCCCCCACGAATCTTACTGGCTAGTGCCGGAAAATCCTCAGCCTTGATTTCCACCATTAAAGCCGAAGAGCGAGATCGAACCCTAGGTTGCTGAGCCCTACCCTGGGTTATGGTCGCCACGTTTCCAGGCAAGTCGTCAGGCATAGGTGGTTTTTTCGAGGTATTCTTCTTTTTCTTCTTTTTCACCACTTCAGTCCAGCTAGGACCTGGCAGGTTCGCATGACGCTGTTCTTCACTCCGACCAAGGGGGGGCACATCCACATGTCGCTGTTCGTCACTCCGACCAAGGGGGGCCACGTCCCACCAGCACGGTGACTGAGTCTCAATATCCTTTTTCACGGCTAAAGCTGGTTTCGCGACGGCGATAGTTGCCAATTTGTCTGCCTCTTCCTTCCTGACAATGTCCACTACTGCGTTGAATGATCTAGTAACCTGTTCACGGCTGTCTTTGAAGACTTTAAGTACGGATAGTAGCCCATGAACCGCATTTTTGATCTGTTCGGATCTCGTCTTCTCAATGACACATTCAAGCAATCCCGCCTTGGTTATGAGCAATTTGTACGCGTTGTCCTGCTCCATTAACTGCATACCAAGCGCCTTAACAGACGCATAAGTAGACGATTGGTGTCCGACTTGATGTCCGTCGGCTTCAGCACTAGTAGCGTTGAGACTGACAGGGACCTGGCTGTCCACCCCTGTAGTCCTGTGGTCGATGGATGACGACCCCCGGGAGCCCACTTGCTCACCCCCGACTGCCGGCATCTGGGGGTCCGAATCCCCTGATGCGGTAACAAAATTTCTGTGCGAGACGTCCATTATGAGTTTTTTGAAGGGTGCCTCTCCCTTGCGTTTTTGCCCTACCGCCAGGGGGATTTGAGGTCAGTGTTTCCTTCACCTAGGACGGATACCTGCCAAGGCTAAAGAGCCCGTCCTACTCTTTGGAACCTCTTAGATGTCTCTCTCGTACGCAACCTTCCGGTATGGGTGACCCTGCCGGTATAGCTCGCGGAGTCGACAAGAGACGTGAGCCCCCCCACCACGGCAAGGTGGGTTCCATCGGGGGGGGGGGTTAACCTTAGCCTTACCTAACCTAACCTAACATAACCTAACCAGGATCGATCAGATCCTGACGTATTGAGAGGTGAAAGTGATGCAACGGGGGAGATTGAACTAGAAGTATTTATTTTTTTTTATTGATGAACAATGTAACAATAATTGATGGAGGATTTATTTTATGTTTACTCTCCATAAAACAGTGTAAGATGTCATAATGTGCTGGGGCCTTCATGAATCCATTGCCCGTCATATAAGATCGTTGTTTGTGATTTTGATAAGATTTCTCCAAATTTCTCCATTTTTCGAAACATTTATTGCCACCATATTTTATTTCATTTGATATAATATAACTATTTTCTTTCATTTTCTAATACACTATTTGCCACACTTTAATTAAACTAATCTTAAAGCTAAACCCATAGTCTTTTGTCGTGGCAGTTTCTTGGCAGATTCAATATCCGATCGTTTCGCAGACGTATCAATGGCTTCGGATATGAAACTAACTTGATTCATAGAGTTAAGCACTCTCTGTTCATTTCATCGACTTCGTTATTAGTAGCCCAAAGATGCATTACTTGTGGTTGAAAAGTAATGTCTAGGTGGGTTATAAGATTTTGGAAATATTTTATATCAGCTTTCCTCCAACTGTCCTCTGGCCAACTTTGTTAACATTATTGCAAATTGTTTGTCATCTTTTTGGCGCATTATTTCAGTCAACTCATAAACTTGAATGTTTCCCAAATAGATTTAATCGATAACATTTCTACAGCACTTGGAAATTTAGACAATATTTCTTCAAAACTATCGTACAATGGTGTTGCTTTATACCGGTGCTAATTGAAAGAAATCGCCAAACCTATTACATTTATGTCACCAAATGGTTTATTTATTCTTAATATAGACCTCAATCGTTGATCAATGTATCTCAGTGTTTTTTATGCCAACCATGGAAATTTCATCAATTATCAAAAGTTTTACATTGGCAAACTGACAACGTAGTGTATTGAAATATCTGAACTTAACTTTGGTAATAATCGCGGAACGTGGAATGAAGTGTTAATCCTTTATTCCACATGCAGCTTTACCTGTTGGTGCTGTCAGCAATACGGGAGGAAGTGACAGATCATCTATATCTGGTCTAAGATTTGCTATCCTAATTACAGATTGTGCTAATGCTCGTATAAGCATTGACTTTCCAGCTCCCGCTGGTCCAGTGACAAATACTTTCATCGCAGTATGACCTTTTCCCCATAATTGACTTCTTATGACATTAGTTGTATGATATAAGAGTTGGCGTTGACCGTCATTTAGACATCCGATTAAGTCTTTAAACTGTTCATTGTCTATGAGGTGCACTATTATCTTACCACCATCTTTAGGTGAATCTACATCTGATGTATTTGTATTTTCAACATAATCTCCAACATCGTTTATTAGTACATCGTCTGGTACCCAATCTTCATCGTCTACAAGCTGATTGTTGTTACGGCCTTGTTCCCCTTCTATTTGGATTTCATTATTGTCTAATTGGGTTTCTTCTACTTTATTAAACTGTTGGTACAACAACTTTTTTATTTGATCAATGTTTGTTTCATACACTTGTTTACAGTTAATATCTAACAATCGATATTTTCATCATCATCGCGCCATGGTAAAATACATAATATTTTCTCTGTAAAAGTCTTGTTCATTTTTATCCACATTAAACCAAACATACCGTATGATTTTTCTGATTTTACGTTTATGTATATACTTGTTTGGTTTTCCGATTAGAGTGGAGTCAATGGGATAAGTGGTATCAGGTTCATTATCAGTGTCAGAATCAGAACTGTTGTTAGCCGGGTTTTTTTTACCGAGGACTTCATAATTGGAGCCAAATTCTGCTAAAGTACATCTTCAAGACTGTGTGGTCTACATGAATAGTATTCATTGAGACCGTCAAAAAAATGTCATCAGATTTTGGATCCATTTCTCCTCTAACTGCCATTGGTTTCAACATTCGAGTTCTTTTATCAGGATGGCTAGTGTTTATAATATATACCCAGTTGAAGTATTGCAGTGCTTCATACCTAAGCAAGTGTACACTGCTTCCTGTGCAGAGATTTCTTGACTCCCTGAAAAAGTTGACGCTATTTTTTCAGTTGTTCTTTAACCGATAAATCAGTAGAAGACTTAAGATTTTCGACAATGTCTCTCATTAGTTTTGATATTCCACGTTGGCTTTTTCCAATATACTCGATTACATATTTAACACAAGAATAAACGTCCAATATGAACTGTATATCCATGTTAGATTGCCTAACGGAAATAATTTTTCATTGAATCCAGAAACCATTCGTTGTTTTATGGTACGTTTTTTAGAAAAACTGTTGGCCGTCTGATAACAGTTCGAATAATGGATTTATATTCATTAACATCTTTAATTGACAATTTTTGTAACATGTCTTCTAATGTTGGATCTGAAGATGAATCACTGTCCTTGAAGTCCCTGAGGTATTACAGAAATTTTTCATATTGTAGTATACGAATTTTCTTGTGATCGGATTACTTATGTCTTCTGTTAGCGGAGTCAATATACAGGTTTCATTCATTGGCGGATATGGTATGTTGAAGCGACACTTTTCATTTGTTTGTCTTTGTCAGTTCTGTAACAAGTGTGTGTGACTATGAGTATTTTTATGCAAATACTGATAGGCCGGACTGCCATCGTCTACCATACACGTAATGTATTTGTTGATAAGTGTTACACATGCACCAAAAGTTTCTGGTTTGACTGGGTCGAAACAGGTGCATTGTCTAACCACAATAGCATGTGTACATGTGGACTGCCCCTATGTTGATATTCGACACGATAAAAGAAATGTTTCACACTGTTTTTTTGAAATAACATTTTTGGACTTGATCAATTTAAAAATGCTCTAAACCTATGATCAAAATAAGTAGCACAAACAACTGGGTCTTGTCGAATTAAATCTGATTTTTGTGCATAAGTTAGGACAGTATCATCAGACAACGTTTTTTGAGTAACGCTGTTTATACAAAATCTTTAACAAATCAGTCCAAGTTGATTCACTAGGGCTAAATGTTAAGAATAATGTCGGTTGACCTTCTTGACGCACCATGGCAAATACATTTTTTCTCATCGCTGCAAGATATGAAGGTGAATTTTGTACGTTGTGTAACATTCGGTATCCTTGATCGTTATCTATCATTTTGTTTAGAACAGCTGGATTTGCTACGTCATTCGCAGTTGTGTTTCCTTTTTTGTTTTTTCGTAAAACAATTTGCACATTGCTTGCAATGAGTTTTTGAACTAATACTTTGCATTTAAAAAACAAGTTTATTAGTCCGATGCAAACCTTCGATCTACGTTCAGCAGTTCAGACCTTACTACTTTTGAGTAATTTTTTAAAGGTGATTTATTTGTACGTGGATGCCCACCAAATAAATCAGGAAAAGCTTTTTTCCTCTGCATGGTCATCAATAAGAATAGATAACGGTTTCATGCCTTCGCCTGGTGCAAAAGAAACAAAATCACAGTTTTCAATCATCGTGTCCATTGATCCCGGATTGATTGGTTCAATATTTGTGTCTTCATCGTCGTTTCTTCTTCACTTTCATGATCCGAGCTGTTTTCTAACTTTTTGTTGTTTCTGACACATGCGCCAGCCAATCTTTGTCTATTACAGCATCTTTATATAGAGGTTTTTTTAATCAAATCATTCAATGCTGATACTACTGATGGTCTGACATTTTGATAAAGATAATGCTATTTAAAGCACGATTTCTTTTTATTTTACCTACCTTCATCATCTTAACTGCAGCTAAATTTTCAGCACGCCTTGGCAAAATAGATGTAGTCTTAGTCAGATCTATTGAACATTGATAACGTTACCTTTGATTTTTAGCTGTCCATCACTGCGAAGACATTTGAATATTTTCATAAACGTTAATCTAAGGGAAACCATTTGCTTTTCTATTTGATTGAATAATGAAGACGGAACACTGTTTTAACTCATAACCATTTCCTATGTACAACGGAGGAACTTTGGATTTTTATATGCGAAGACAACTTGTACATATCGTCATAGTACTCTTGGCATCACTTGGAATTGACATCCCCAATCGATTGAAGATACCAGAGTTGCATTTATTGACACTGGATGGGAAACGTAATCTATGACACGAATGACATTTTTCTGATAAACCTTGAGACCTTTTCAAAATATATTCAGATATCAAAACATCTTTCTTCTGCCTGGTTTCATTTAATTTTTGCCATTCTCGTTTTTTATAAGATATTGGTGTTTTCTTTTTAGTAGATACATTTTGACATAGGCTACTATCCAATGGTAATCTTCGCTTTCTAATGTTTCGAACATTTGAATTTGATATGTTATTTGAAAACTGGATTTTCCATTCGTTTCAATCTGTTCTTCCCACTGGCGATCTGGTTTGCTTTTTAACATCCGGATCTTGCAGTCGCTTCGATCTGTTCTTACGACTGGCGATCTGGTTTGCTTTTTAACATCCGAATCTTGCAGTCGCTTCGACCTGTTCTTACGACTGGCGATCTGATTAGCTTTCTTTAAACTGGGTCTTTCAATCGTTTATTGTACTTTTTAAATATAACATTTTCTTTGATTTGTAGCAACAATATAATCAGACGCACGGCTTAATTGTTTTTCTCAATTTATCCTTTTCAAGTTCTTGCAAATGAAGAACAATGTTTTCGCGTGATATTTTTATTGCTTCTTTTTTATTTTGTGTACGTTTACTCGGACGTCGCATTTTATGAAAAATATATATATTATTACAAGAAATAAATAGACAAAAATAAATAAATAAAAATAAACTTACAGCTAAAAAAAACCTTAATACTAAAAGTTTAAAAAAAAAAAACAACAACAACAACAACTGCTACCTCTGTCAACCAAAAAAAAAAATACAAAATTAGCTGATAATTAGAGTATATAATATTATAAAATAATTAATTTGAAAATTACCTTAACACAAGTCACAATCACAGAAATCCAGTAAATGAATCAAGAAAAAAATGATCTAAAACAAAATTATGAATGTTACCAAAAAGAAATATATAATAAAACACCTGAATTTTAGTAGCACCGCTATTATAATATGATAGAGTGTAAGGACACAACCTTAACATTTTGACATTTACAATTAATATACAAATACATACTAAATTCCTAATTTATTCATTTTCCTTTATTAAATAAAGTAGTTATTTTTTTAAGAGGATGCTATCCATACATTTGTTGTCTCCGTCTTACACACGCCCGATATACCAAAATTTCGTTCACTAGTTTCAATAGTGGGCTGTTAATTTTGATATTGGAGTAAATTGACCAATTATACAATTTTTATATAATAACATTATCTGTGTTTAAGCGTTGGCTTCTATTCTATAGTTTAATTCTTAAGCGGGATATGAACATTTTTAATTTGTGATATTTCACTGCATACTTGCTCATAGTATACTGGAAAAAATTGAAAAATCGCCAAAAGCACAGATAATGTTCTTATCTAAAAGTTTGATAATAGGTCAATTTAATCTAATATCAAAACTAACAGCACACTATGAAACTAGTGAACGAAATTTTGCTATATCGGGTGTGTGTAAGACGGAGACAACAAATGCATGGGTAGCGTCCTCTTAATAAATAATAAATATATCTAATATTTTAAAAATTAAGTACAATTAAAATATTAAATAATATCTCCTACTCATAATGTCTAATAAGTATTATATTTTCAATAATCAAATGATAAATATTTTATGGAATCCAAAAAAATTAAAGAGCTTTATTTATATTTAACTATTATAGGTATTTATTATTGTTTAACACGAAAATCATAATATATGAGTACTTTTTAATTGGTAATCAGTCAAAAAGTCTATGGAAAAAAGTCCGAACACATGTTTAGTGTCGGACAAACAAAAAGTCCGAAAATATAAATTATTCTATTAAATTTTCATTTATAATTGTATAATTTATTATCCATTTTAATCAATTTTAATAGGTATTTAATATACATGTATTTATCTAGAATCTAGATCTATATAATGTTTGTTCTTTTATATAATAATCGTGGTAATATTGATTATTGTTTGTAGGTACATAATATAATTTTATGGTAGCTAACATGTAGACATACAGCCACATATCATAGCGATAGATATATCTTAGAATTTAGATCATATACGATCTAAGAGATATTTAATATAATATAATATATAGGTAATTAACTATAGTAGATTTCCGTTTTATTTTTTTTAGTTATACGAAATAATAAGAATAAGAAAATAGAAAAAAAAATATAGTTATAAAGAATATTTTGTATTTTCCGAGTTTTTGTTAGAAACTAAATAATGTGCTAAAAATTTTTGTCCGACTATAAAAACTGAATCCGGACTTTTTGTCAAACTTTTTTAAAACGGACTTTTCTTCAGCAATTAATTTTAGTTAATTGCTGTATTCATAAAATGTACAATGTAAATACACACTACACACTTGATAAACGAAAAAAATTATTCTCATACATGAGGAAATTCTTGACATAGGTACTAATATAATATATATATAATATATATATACGAATCCGATGATTGCAAAAACGTCATGAGTCAATTATTTAAAGCTTTTGGATAATTGATAAAAACTGTAGAATATAAATATTTTTGAAAAATAAATTAATTTAAGAAAAAGTACTTATTAAAATATATCATACACCTACTAATAATACTACACCTATAAAGTCGGTTTTTTCACTCAAAAACACATGATATGACTATTATAGTAGGTATATACGTTTTTACTAATATCTCAATTTCAAAAAAAAAAAAAAAAATATATGACTCGTGACGTTTCTAAAAATATCGATTCACAATTTTTTTTACTGAGCATAATATTCAGTTTAGCATTTGAAAATTATTGAAGCATAAACTTATAATAATTTGTATAAATCTATAGTTATAAATAATTTATAAAAAGACATAATATGGAGACCAAATTATAATTATAATTTGATTTTTGTGTAGTATTATCAAGCTTTAAATACCAACGCAAACTGATATTTACAATTAAGCAAGCTCCACTACTATAGGCTACAATATTATTAAAACAGAAGAAGAGGCCCAAACAATATACAAATAATAATATTAAATAAATTTCATTCAAAATCAAAGTATGGATCTAAAACATGATATATCTTTCGGATCACCTCCCGTAAACATACCACTGCACCTATGTAGTATGTACCAACCTACTAGGTAGATATTAAGATTATAAACTTAAGTAGTTAGTAGTTCCGCACCGGCAGCCGTCCGCTACACACGTATGTTATCATCGTTGCGACCCGCGCCTTGTGCTTTACAAACAACGTACTCAATATATTTTATATTTGCTAAATAAATAATCTTTGTGACTAAATGCTTTCACTACACAATTAAAACATTACTTTTACCCCTTCTTCCACGCGTTCGTTCCAGATTCGAATTCGAATTCGAATGCATAATACTTATGTAGCTCTAAAAATTATTTGTATAGTTTACAATAGTTAATTGCCCAGTTACGTAACACACCGACTGGTGTCGTCTTATCTGCGGCCCGTCGCTGACGGCGGACAATTACAATCTAATTACCTTCTATCACCAGAATGTTATCGTCTACGAACAAAAATAATATCAATGCTACGTCGCAGAACAACAAACACGCAAATTCAAAACACAATGTAAATACAAATACAAATGAGACTAATCAAAAGGCGTCATCGACCAATTCTACCTCAATGACTAACTGGACGACTCAAAAAAAAAGAAATCACTCCAATTCCTCTTACTCGAATTCTGAACCACCAACATCTCCGCAAGATCACTCACATACACACAAAAATACAAAAAAAAACTATTCATCACGAAAAATCGCTATGAAGTACTCAGTCAAACAGAGCAACCACCTGAAACATCCATGGATGCAGTACCAAGCCCAGAAATTGAACCAGAAGTTATAGCTAAACCCCCTCCTCCTATATTCATCAAAGATGTACACGATTTCCCAGCGCTGTGCACAGAGTTAATCGATCTGATAGGCGTAGACAACTTTCACTGTAAGTCAACGACAGACCGACTTAAAGTACAAACAGCAAATCCTGAGTCCTACAGGAAACTAGTACACTTCCTTAGGGAAGAAAAGGCCGAATTTCACACATACCAGCTAAGTGAGGACAAATCAACACGTGTAGTAATTCGTAACTTACACCCATCTACCCCTACCGATCTAATAAAAACCGAACTAGAAATGCGACTGTTTGAGGTCAGACAAGTTACCCAAGTTCTTCACAGACTCAATAAAAACCAACTACCTCTATTTTTCGTCGACCTAGAACCTACAATTCACTCAAATGAAATCTTCCAGCTTACTTCCATCCTACACACCAAAATCAAAGTTGAAGAACCGTATAAAATCAAAGCTATCTCTCAGTGTGCAAACTGCCAAGTCTACGGACACACCAAGGCATACTGTGGATACTCGCCACGCTGCGTACGTTGTGGAAATGGTCATCCTTCATCTTCGTGTCAAAAAACCCGCGACGAACCTCCATGCTGTGCTCTCTGCCAAGAAAGCCATCCTGCCAACTACAAAGGCTGTTCAGTGTATAAAGAGCTCCAGTACCGTAAGAAACCTAGCTCAAATAACAACAAATTTATTTTTGATAACAAACACCCTAGTCTTAAGTCTAACCTTGTAAAAGATAGTCATCCATCAGAACACATTAACTCAGTCCCTCCTACAGCTCCTCCCCTTACTTATGCCAAGGTAGCCTCTAATCAATCCTCACGCTCTAATTCCACTCCAACAACTCAAGATACCCCACCATCTGCAGAAACAAATCTATCTCATCTAATGACAAGTTTCTTAAACGACTTCAAAACTCTAATAAATCCGTTAATTTCACTACTCACCACAGTAATTTCCAGTCTGCTTGACAAATCCAAATGACTTCTTCAGCCACAAATAACTCACTCTTAATTTTACAGTTTAATGCAAACGGCCTCAAAAACCACTCAAACGAACTCCAAACTGTTCTCCACAATAGGCGAATAGACATAGCAATTATAACTGAAACCCATTTTACAAAATACTCATATATATTCATTCCTGGTTACAAACTAATAAAAACCAATCACCCTGACAACACTGCACATGGTGGAGTCGCCATTTTAATCAAAACCTCCTTATATTATCAGCTTCTTCCTAATTATAGTTATGATCATATCCAATCTTGCTCAATTTTAATTAAACTGAACAAAATCCCAATCACTATCGGTGCATTCTACTCCCCCCCCTCGACACAAAATAACTAGAGCAATACTTAACGATTATTTCAGCACAATTAAAAATAATTTTATTATCGGTGGCGACTTCAACGCCAAACATCAGAGCTGGGGTTGCCGAGTCAACAACCCTCGTGGTATTGTACTTTACAACCTTACAAACGAAAGGCATATCAATGTTCTTGCCCCCCCAGGTCCTACATATTGGCCAACCACGACAAATAAAAACCCTGACATCCTAGACATTTTTGCTGCCAAAATTCCCAGCAACTTACATTGTTCCACTGTCAATATTCTTGATCTAAACTCTGACCACTCTTCAGTCCTACTCACTATCTCAGCCACTCCGCTAACACGTGTTGAACCACCTAAACTGTTCACCAACCAAACTGATCATAAAAAATTCCATGACATAATTAATGAAAAAATCGATCTAAAAACTAAATTAAAGACAACCTCAGATATTGACGAAGCTGTCAACAATTTAACAACACTCATACAACAGGCCGCGTGGACTTCCACAAAACCTGATAAAACCAGTAGCTCAATCAAAAATAACTCAAATTCTAATTCCTTCTTACTTCCGGAAGAAATTAGAAGTTTAATTACTGAAAAACGTAGGGCAAGAGTAACTTATCAACTCTCCCGTCGTCCATCACACAAATCCGTCTACAACAAACTTGCAAATTCTCTGAAAAAAATCCTTGCTAAACACAAAGCCATTAGCCTTGAAAAAAAACTGCAACAACTCTCAGCTGCAAATGGTAGCCTCTGGAACGAAACCAAACAACTTCTAAAATTTAAATCCATCTCAACCCCTCTAAAAAAATTCGATAACACCCTAGCTATTACCGACTCAGAAAAATCAATCTTGTTTCAATCACACTTATCAAATATCTTCCAACCTCACGCTAATATATATGACCAACAACATCTAGACAATGTTAAAAAATACCTCGACTCTCCATTACCCTATGGGCCTCCAACTAAATTTGTCACCCCAAACGAAGTGAAAAACACTATCCTGAGATACCCAAATAAAAAATCTCCCGGTTTCGATCTTATAACCGCCGAAGTTACAAAATGCTTACCAACAAAAGCCATAGTCCTCTTAACATACATAATAAATGCAATTCTACGATTATCATATTTTCCTTCCTTATGGAAATTTTCTCAAATTGTAATGTTTGCCAAACCTAACAAACCTCCAGACTCACCGGACTCTTACAGACCTATAAGTCTCTTACCTTTTTTTTCTAAAATTTGCGAAAGACTAATTCTGCAAAGAATGTCTTCCCACATCATCAATAACAATATTCTTCCCCCATCTCAATTCGGCTTTAGAGCCAAGCACAGCACAATCCATCAAGTGCATAGATTAGTAGACGCCATCTCAACTTCACTCGAACGAAAGCAATATTGCTCCTGTGTCTTCCTCGACATTTCTCAGGCTTTCGACCGCGTCTGGCATGACGGTCTCCTCTTTAAACTGCGAGATTGCCTCCCATCACCTCTATTTCTGCTAATTAAATCTTACCTAACAGATAGATACTTTCAAACTCGCGTTGGCTCGTGTGTCTCAGAAATGTCTCTAATCCAAGCAGGAGTACCTCAAGGCGGTATCCTATCTCCCCTTCTATTCAATATATATGCCTCAGACCAGCCCATAACACAAGACACCCTTGTAGCTGATTTCGCAGACGATAAAGCGATAATAGCAGTACATGAAAATCATTTAATTGCCTCAACCAATCTCCAAATTCACCTAGACCTTATTTCACAATGGTTCTCCAGATGGCGAATAAAACTAAACCACAACAAGTCGGTACACACAACTTTTACGCTAAAACACGGAATTTGCCCACCTGTTTCTGTAGACAACATTCCTATTCCGTCGTCTGACACCGTCAAATACTTAGGCCTGACCCTTGACAAAAGGCTAACTTGGAAACAGCATATAAGGTCCAAACGACTAACTTTAAACTCACTTTCTCGCTCACTCAAACACCTCTTATCAAAAAATAAATTCACTAAACTCGAAACTAAACTTCTCATCTACAAATCATTATTAAAACCCATCTGGACTTATGGATTACAGTTATGGGGATCAGCCAAAAAAACTAATATAAATAAAATCCAGACCTTCCAGAACATCACCCTACGTAGAATAGCAAATGCCCCACCGTATATATCCAATCTAACCCTCCATAATGACATGCACATCAAAACAGTCGAAGAAGAATCGGTAATTTTTTACAAACGTTTCTTCTCACACCTAGCTAACCACAAAAATCCACTAATTAGGAATCTAAATACATTAACTTTGCCTGAAACACCTCGCCGTCGCCTGAAAAGGAGATGGTGCAGGGACCTCCTATTCTTATAACCTCCAACGATCTAATCCTCGCTATTCATTTCACTCTTATTCCCCACTAAGTCATGGATTAACATAATCCATGCTCATGCCAAGTGTTGCTAATGGGTGACTTCTTACCCCCGTATTATCCAGTGTTTTTTTTTTCTCTCTGCAAATACGCTTATTGTGCTTCTAGTATAGATTGTGTAACTTCTTATAAAAATTAAAAAAAAAAAAAAAAAAAAAAAAGTAGTTAGTAGTTACTCACCAGAAAAACAATGTATTTATTAGATATATAAATGTGTATGAAAACAAGTCCCTTTCACATCGATTGCTAAAAACACACTAAATCAGAATTTACAGAATTTAAAATAAAATATATAATCGAATAGTTGTTGCCAATAACTATAGGTAGAAAGGAAGGTATAGAAAAAAAAGTATTTTGATATTTTGTTGCGCGTGTCAGCAATTACTAAGATAACGATTACAATTTCAAAAATCCAAAAGAAATGTATTTTGATATTTCGTCGCGCGTGTCACCAATTAGTAATACGACGGCTGGAATTTCAAAAGGCCAAAACATTAGATATAACAATGAATAGTATCTATGACTTAGACCCACACCGAACAGCATCGGTAGAAAACTGGTAAAATTATACAGCGAGTACAGGCAATAAATTACGATAGGTAATGATAACTAATTACAAAAAAAAAATAAATTGTCAAGGATAGGTACCTGAGACATATATCAGTAGAGATAAACTTCCGATTTTGGCACACACGTTAAATTACGAAAATGATTGGACCATTCGAGTTTGAGACAACGTTCAAGCACCTACCTACTAGTATACCTACCTACTATATTCAAATAGCAAATGTAAGTACAATATTGACGTAACTTTATATTTATATTTTATTTTTTTACTGGATAAGTAATATTAGTACACAAACAATTAGAATTTTTTTAAATGCATAATATAATTTGCGATGTTTAAAAAATGTTCATTAGATTTGCAGTCGTAAGTAATTCTTGAACAAATTTACATCGGAGTGACGTTTTATGAACCAGTTCAGGATTAAAATTATATTTTTAATTTTTAGTACCTATTATATTGAAGTTATAAAAGAAAAAATAATAGAATAGGATTTATTAAAAATAATATTTATAAATCATTATAATTTAAATTCCTAAATAAAATTGGAAAATACAAATGCTTTTAATAATTTCTGTAACTAAATGTGTTTGAAACCCATCATATACATATACCATAGTATACTTAAATCAGAGGTTCCCACCAACCTATGGTCCGCAAACCATACCTACCTATAAAATTTAAACAAATATTTTAATTTTATATTAATTATATTATTTAATATCTTTATTAGTAAAGGAAATACAAACCCAAAAATCACATTAACGTATTTTTATAATTTTAATTTACTTTTGATAAAAATAATAATACAATATACATTTTTTTAATAATAGTAATTTGTGTTAAATTGTTGATAAATGTAAAACTTTTACTTAACTTGAACAATAACAAACATTATTATTATTATATATTATATTATATTATATATTATTATTATTTATTATTATAATATGTAAGCTATAAGGAATTTCACTATATTTTATTTATTCATAACCTAAATTCTAAAATGTGTAAAAAATTGATTCTTGGCTATGAGAATAAATAAAGTCTAAAATGTATAGTGGTCTGTGACGTATCGAAAGTTCTCAAAGTAGTTCACAGTGTCAAAAAAAATTAAACCACTGATTTAAATATCTTTCAAAATAGTATAGACATAGTAATTTGTATTTTATACTCAGTTCATTCATTTTACTAATTTTAATCTCAAAATATTATCCAATAAGATATATTTGTGTGACATTGTCACTGATGTCATGAATACCTGTACGGGATCCCTTGCCCAACAATTAAATTAACTCATGATAAGTACACACTGTTAAGCATTATATGTACTTTTTTTTGTATAATATGTAAATAAAAAACAACGGTCATCTTTTAAAATTATATAGATTACTTTTTCCTGTATTGTCTACATACTTCTTTTGGTATTATAAATATTAATCACATATCATACAATCATGTGTTTATTTTAATAAATACACATCAATGTTCTTTTTATACAACCATATTTATGTACTGAAATACTATTGTACAGTAATGAAATAATGAAACTACAAAATATAAAATATCAATGCCCCAATGCACATTTAATTTATTATTAATTTTTATTATGAATAATTTAAAAATATTGATGTAATTTTCATGAAATTAAATTAATTTTATAATAAAAATAAATTAAATAAGCATTATTTAGGGAGTTTTATTTAAATGTATGTATTATCTCATCAAGATGATTAGATTAAAAATATATTTATTATCTTATGTAGATACCTAATTATTTTATTTTTATGATCTTAACTGTATTCATATGCTAAACAAAATACCATCATTCAAAATTTGTGGACCTTAAATGATTTATAATTTATTAACAATATCAACTTTGAAATTATATATTTAATATAGTTATTTATGTATTATATAGATGTCTACAATTGTTCATAATTATTATTATGGGGATGCTGCCCCCATAAACGAAGAAAAAAAAAATAGTAAGCATGAAAAAGTAA
Source organism: Aphis gossypii (assembly GCF_020184175.1). Lineage (NCBI taxonomy): Eukaryota > Metazoa > Arthropoda > Insecta > Hemiptera > Aphididae > Aphis > Aphis gossypii. Next base: position 24,503 of record NW_026083021.1, read on the forward strand.
ATTATTTAACTTCAAACTGATTAATTTCTATTTTTTTTTTTTTTAGATGACAATCAACAAAATGTTGATAGAGAAAAAAATAATAATAAAAAACCAAGTATGTATATTGTATACCTATTGAGTATTCTATGTGATTAATTTCACATACCTAATTTATTTAATTTTTTTTTTTTTTTTAAGAGTGTAAGACGTGCAAAAAAAAACATTTCGGCAAATGCCGAAAACAACAGGCCAATAACAAATATAAAAATAAAAATAAAAGTTAGTATACCTATATTGGATATTAAATTTTAATTGATTAAGCAATAATAAACATGTATTTTGTTGTTTAAATCAGAATGTGATTTATGCAACGTCGGCCACAGAGGCGTATGCTGGTGGCGAGACGAAAAGCAGGTAATTATTGAATTCAACAAAACAGTTTTCTGACTAAGTGCAATTTGAATATGATTATTTTAATAATACAATTTTTTAAATTTTAGAAAACCTCAAAAAAGGATCTGAGAGAGGTCCTCAATAAGCGTAAGAGCATACCAGTAAGTTTTTTTTTAATACTTAAATATCACTATGCACATATTGAATATTTAAATACAATAATATTTATACTAAGTTCCTGTTAATTATAATCAAACCATGTCTTCATTTAATTTATTTATCAGTGGAATATCCAAGAGAAAAGTTCAAACTTCAGGAAATATTAAATTACTCTATAGTTAATTAAATAATAGGTATATGATAGTGCAATTATTGATATTGCAATTCAATTGAAATCATGGGCACCCATTGGGGGGGGGGCAAGATAGGGCACTTACCCCCCTGGACAAAAAATATTATGGACTTGTAGCTCAATAAATATTACCATAATATTATTATTATCTTTATTAACTTACATTTGAGAATTTTTTTTTTTGACCCCCCCCCCCCCTAAAATGTTACCTATGGACGCCCATGATTGAAATAACTAAAATGGCTCACTTTTGGTTTTCATAATCACACAATATCAAAATACATTCCATTACATTAAAACCAAACATTAAATGTGTATTTATTAAGGATTTTTTTTGTAATGTAACTAAACAACCACCCTCTCTCCCAAAAAAAATTCTGAATATCACTGATGTTCATAAAAAAAAAAAAAAAAATAGGATAACTATCAACTTCAAACACCACAATAGTGTACCACTAAAGAATATGTGTATACACTGAAGAATAAGTTTATTAAAAATATTATGTCATAGTCAAACTAAGCATTTTACTAAATGACAATTAGTCAAATAAGTTCATTTTTTATTCAATTTCACTACCAGTCTAGACATTTAGTTAAATGATTTTAAGAAATTAAAATATTTAACGATATTTTCTATTAATTATTAGGTACTAATTAATTTATATATTATATAAAAAAAAAACCATTAGTGATGATAGTGAAATTATACAAAAATGTAATTTAATAAAATATCTGATTTGACTATATGCCTATCACATATACACTATTCATAAAACTATAGTAAATACAAAATATTATCTAATTCTGTTGTAGAACAAAGAAGAAAGCCAAATGGAGGTGGAGGAGGACCAGGAGGTCAGGCTAATTTCCTTTGAATAAAAAAAAAAAAAAAAATCGTTTTAGTTTTTTTTTTTTTTTTACATCCTACCTATCTACCTACATTCATCATGGATCATTAAAAAAAAAAAATTCTACCTACAAAAATTACAAAATTTTATAGTACCTGTTCTTATTATACGTTGACTAGTTGGTTGTGAATGAGTTGCTGGTTGAAGCAGGCAGATATGCTAGCCAGCATAACGTATGCAGACATGCACTAATAAATAAATACACTTTTTTAAATCTGCTTCCTCAGGGTTATAGGACCTGAAAATGTAGGTGAATTATGTTAATGAGTAAGTCAAAGACAAATGTGTCAAAAATGTAACTCTCAGTGTATACCAATAAAGTTCTCGCCGAAAAGAGTATAACATTGTTAATAATACTTACCTATACATTAAGCTATTTCAATTATTGCATTGAAATGTCTAGTCCATAGTAAAGTTGCCCATAATCACATCGGTTGGAGTAGGAAATTTATAATTTATTGGCCAAAATATATTTTATTTCGACAAAACAATTTCAATGAAAAAAAAAATAATAATAAAATAAAAAAATCACACGTGCAGGCTACAATTAATATTCGATTCACAACCAGATTACCAGAAACCACTATTAAACAAATTAAATTTAAAAAGTAAACATACCTTGACGAAATGAGAGGTATTATAGGTTATTATATTAAATATAATATAATATTATAAGTCTATGAATATACCATTACAATTAACTAAATATTTTGGTTTTTGATAATCACAATGTAGGTACACTATAAAAATAATTTGAGAATAGCGACTGTCAGTGAAATATTCAAATATCACGTACCTATAACATAGAGTAATACTACTACTATATAATAATAGTACTCTATGACCTATAATGTATAAACTTACTATAAATGTATAATAATATAACATTATTTTCGAAAATTTTAAATTACATATTGGTACCACTGTATAGATTATAATGTTCAAACCACGAATTAAAATAATAATATACTGGATACCCAACGAGAGGTGATAAGGAGCTCCCAAAGTGACTTTCATGTACAAAGGACTACTAGCGCTTCAAGGGAATTCAAAATATACTAATGTCGTTGTAATCAGGAATTGAATTATATAATATATATATTTCCTAGAAGTTTTATTAATTAATTTAATTCGTGGAATTTAAACGTTGACGGTAAATTATCTTGAAAAAAGTCGCCACTAATATGATTACAAGTGCTAGGTGTAGTTTGCAACAGCTGTTTTAGCAAGTCAATTTGGGTCCCAGAAAAATGGTTGTTTGTATAGGTCGTTGGGTATCCACTATATTTTAATTCGTGGTTCAAACCACGGACTAAGCTGATATTATCCATGAACTCAACGTTTATAGATTATTCAAAATTTGAACTTCAAATGCTAATAAAAAAAAATTGTGCCTATGTATTATTATAATTTTTTAATCACTATAAGAATAACATATGAGGAACTTTGTATAAAATTTACAAGTATTTTGATAGGGCCAAAAAGATTTTATCGACACATAAAAAAACAATTTTTAGAAAAATTGAAAATTTCAGTTATCTATAAATAGCTCAAAAAAAGTCAAAATATTTTGAAAATTAAATCACGTAAAGAAAACGCTAATCTTAATAACTAGTAAAATTTTCAAGTATCTACGACTTATAGTTTTTGAATAATAAAAAATATTTAAAATCGTTTGAGGATAAATCGTTATCGTTACGCGATTTCGTTAAAATTTAAAATTCAAACGCACTTAAAATTTTTCCTATAATGATGCTTCGAGTTTTCTCTATAGCTACTTGAAGGAAAACTTATGGAAAACTTAGTGTTGTATTTTTAATCCTTAGTTATAAACACAAAAAATTTTATGATTTTTCAACTTCAAATAATTTGCAAATATTCATGTTTTTGACGAATTTTTGTAAATATTTGAACTTCAAATGCTAATAAAAAAAAATTGTGCCTATGTATTCTTATAAGTTTTTAATCACTATAAGAATAACTTATGAGGAACTTTGTATTAAATTTTCAAGTATTTTGATAGGGCCAAAAAAATTTTATCGACACTTCAAAAATATTTTTTCAGAAAAATTGAAAATTTCAGTTGTCTATAAATAGCTCAAAAAAAGTCAAAATATTTTGAAATTTAAATCACGTAAAGAAAACGCGAATCTTAATAACTGGTAAAATTTTCAAGTATCTACGACTTATACTTTTTGAATAAAAACAAATATCAAAAATCGTTTGAGGCTAAACTGTTATTTAACGCGGTTTTTGTAAAAATTTAAATTTCAAACACTCAAAAAAATTTTTTGCCTGAATCCGGTAGAGTTTTTTTTTACAGATATTTGAAGAAAAATGTATGGAGAACCTTGTACCAAATTTTCAAAACTTAGTTATAAAAGAAAAAAATTTTATGATTTTTCAACTTCAAAATTACTTGCAAATTTTCGCGTTTTCGACAGATTTCGTAAAAATTTGAACTAAAAACGCTTATAAAAAAAAATTGTGACTAACGATTTTTAATTTTTTTTAGCTACATTAAAAACAACTCATAAGGAACCTTGTATTAAATTTTCAAAACTTTTTGGTCATCCAAAAATTTTTTATCGACACTTTAAAAAAAATTTCTCAAAAAAATCGAAAATTTCAGTGGTCTATAAATAACTCAAAAAAAGTCAAAATTTTTTGAAAATTTAACTATATACGGATACCACTGACATTAACATTTGGTGAAAATTTCAAGTATTTTCAGTGATTAGTTTTTGAATTACAACCATAAAAAAAAATCGATTTGGTCGAAAACTGGTTTTGCGTAAAAATTGCAGTTTTTCCGTCATTTTTTTTGTTTTTCTCGATTTTTTTGAAAACTGTTGGAAAATGTTAACTTTTTACCTCTATAATGCACCAAGGATATTCACTTTTACATCGGAAACCACCCCCATTGTTTGAAATTGGAGCATTATTTCGACTAGTTATGCTGTACACAGACACAAAAACAAAAAAAAAAAAAAACACACACCATTGTAAAATCAATACATTCATCACTTCGTTCAGAATCTAAAATCAGAACGACGAGTTGATCGATCTACGAGGTGAGCCGATATCGGTACGTTTATTAATTCAAGACTCGTGATATGAGTTTGCAATTTTTTAATATATATAGGACTGCACGTGTAAAGTCCGTTAGTTGCGTTAATAACACAAACCGGACAACAACTCTGAAGAAAAATTCGACACGAAGACAAGTTGTACACAGTCCAACAGCTTCCGATTTAGCTTTTTTACGTTCGTTAAACGCTATTTAATATGGACGACATGTATTTAGATGTTACGGGCGGATACACCGACGATTGCAGAATAACTCAAATTGAATATCATTCTTTTTTACCTTATTCTACGTCAGCTTTCTCCAATAACGATGAAGTGCGTATCGCACTACATAACACAGAATCTTATACTTTACCATGTGAGAGTTATATTTACATCGAAGGAACAATAATCAAACCTGCAGATATTACTGATGACATCCGATTTATAAACAACGGGCTGGCGTTTCTTTTCTCCGTAATGAAATATGAGATAAACGGCATTTAAATTCAAAAACTCGCTAATCCAGGTATAACGACTACATTAAAGGGATATTGTTCGTATAAAAAACGAATATTACATCACATCACAACTCTGGCTGGGATAACGATATTAAAAATGCTAATAAAGATTTTATTGAAAGCGGCAATTTTAATGGTTGTATTAATCTTAAAGATTTGTTCGGTTTTTGTGAAGATTACAAACGTATTTTAATAAATTGTAACCAACAACTTATATTAAACAGAGCATCACTGGATATAAATGCCGTTAAGCAGTATAAGAATAATGAAGTTGTCGCAGACGCTCCTAAACTAAAAGACGTGAAAATAAACATAACAAAAATATTATGGAGAATGCCCATAGTCAAGGTCAGTGATAAAGAAAAAATAAGATTGTTGAAAGTAGTAAACAATCAGAAACCGTTGACATGCGCGTTTAGATCGTGGGAGTTGTGTGAATATCCTTTTTTACCTCAAAGCACTTCGCATTCTTGGAAAGTGAAGACATCTAACAAATTAGAAAAACCTAGATATGTCATAATCGGATTTCAAACTGGTAGGAAAAATAGCTCGAATAAAACAATGTTACATTTTGACCATTGTAAAATTAAAAACTTGAAGGTCTATTTAAACTCAGAAGTGTTTCCCTATGAAGATTTCCAAAGCGACTTTACCAGGAATAAGTTGGCTACATTATACCGCGCCTATGTAGAGTTTCAAAAATCTTACTACGGCCATGACGAAGTGACACCTCTACTGAACCGATCAGATTTCAAAAATCTGTGTCCGATTATAGTTGTTGATATGAGCAAGCAGAACGATAATGTAAAAATGTCAACTGTCGACCTAAGGATTGAACTAGAAGCAGACGAAGCGTTTCCAGCTTCCACTTCGGCATATTGTTTAATATTACACTACCAAATTATAACTTACAATCCGTTTAACGGAGAAGTAAGAACCTTGTAAATATTGTAAAACTTAATATTAATAAATGAAAATACTTTTTTTATATGCATGTCTTTTTATTTTACATAATACATATCTGAAATTAAAATAGTTTACGTTTTGGTACAAAATACATTTCCGATACGGCTGAATCGAAGTTGTACGTTTTCGATAATGATCGCGTGTTGAAATGAAACGGCCCATCGTTTTCATCGACTGCTCTGCTCGGCGATTGCATTGTGAAACTCGGTGGTGGTGTTGACATCGGTGTAGGTGGTGACGACATTGGCGAAATGACCGTCGTTTCATTGGAATACTAAAATTTAAAAAAAATATTTAATAATTGTTGTTTAAGGAATAATAATATATTTTTTAATTACCTCATGCGAGATGTTTGCCCTATGGTGTAACAATGATTCAGCTAACTGTTCAGCTGCACACATCTGTATTTGATTGGAGAAATTTGGTATAGATTTAACGACTCGATCGTCTTGTATGTTCTTAATGAAAACTACCATCTCGTCAACAGTTTTCGGCGGTGATTTATGCTGCCTACATTTCTTGTCGAGGTACTCGACAATTTCTTCATATTGTTTTATAATCAATAGAGCGGTGAATACTTCTTTTTGCACGATGCTCTCGAAAATAGAACATTCGAGATATTGAAGTCGAAGAAGGTCGCCCCGATTCAGCAGTACTCTACATCCATCACGATTTTTTGTTTCGATCACCAACACATTTTCTCCGCTATACGTCATACTCGATAGTTTCATTTTTTCGTCTTCATAAAATATAACTCGCTTATATTTTTGTGGTGTGTCTGATATGAACGACAAGATATGCCCCATGAACCCGAATATTTTTTTCATAAAATCTGTAGTAATATGCACGTACCGCGATGAAGTTAATAAATGAACAACGACTTGTAATTTTTCACTCGGGTCAAAACCAATATGTACAAACTTACGGGATGCAAAGTCTAGTGTGTAGCTAGTAGATTCGATGAGTTCAGCTGGTGGTGTCGGTGGCACATAAGTAAAGGTCTTCTTTTTATACAAGGCAGAGTTGTCAGCGATTGATCCAGCCATCACTTATAAAAATATTAAACACTGAAAAAATATAAAAACTGCGAGAGAACGGTTGAGACGTGAGAGACAGTATAAGGCTGCCCATATAGCAAAAATAGTACATTGATATATATTCGATATTCAGTCTAAATACATTTTTGTATATTTGTTAGTTGATATACATAAAATATTTTAGCGATAACTCAAAATTAATATATGTTTTTCTATATTTATATGATAACTTCACTACATCAAGATTTTGATATCAAAAAAATGATCTGTGCGGAATGTATATAAGATATTTTCTGCATGATATTTGCCATACATCTAATAATTAATGTTTATTTGATATCTAAAAATATTTATCATAAATAACACATCCATAGTATATCTAATTAATATCAGATAAAATATATCAAAAATCTGATTTGTTAACAACATTCATCCGATATTTTGTTAATGATATATACAGGATATATTGTTACTGATAATTATTTTATATCTGAAAATGGGTATCATTAATAAAACATCCATAGTATATCTCATTAATATTAGATAAAATATATCAAAAATCTGATTTGCTAACAACATTCATCGGATATTTTGTTAATGATATATACAGGATAAGTTATTACTGATAATTATTTTATATTTATATCTGAAAAAGGGTACCATATTATTATTAAATAATATATTAATATACCTACAGTATATATATATTCAATATTGGAAATAATATAACGAAAAACAGAATTGTGAATAATAATATAATAATCTTCTTCTTCAGTTTTATAGGCCATTAAGGCCCATCATTGCTCCACACAGCCTTCTCTATTCCTATATAATTTTTCAATTCTTTCGGGTTCTCAACCCCAAGTATCCTGAAATTCTGGATAGGCTCATATGTAATTCAGTGGCGGTTCTGAGGGCGAGGCAAGTGAGGCGGTGCCTCACCTAAAATTGTGTGGTAAATAATACTCTAAAAGTATAATTCATAGCTCACCTAGCCACACCATATAGCACACATCTCACCAACAATTTTTGACGTATTTATGGTTTTATTTGAAAAAAATAATCTTGTTTACGAAGTTTAATTTTATAAATTATCATTTATTTTACTATTGTATAATATTATTCCGCGTTTATTACCAAAAATATTGATAAACCGATAAGAAATGTACGAAATAATTATTACGTAAACAAACCCTCATATTTCAGCCAGCGGCAATATTCCGATGACGTCGGAGAGGCACCGTGTAACGTCGCCTCTAAATTGTTACTTGTGTACATGAATTACACACACACACACGTAAGTACGCGAATGCATACGACTAAATAATAAGCAAAATTGCGCATGCGTAATGATCATCGTGAGGCTCGTTTTTCATCGCCTCTGAGTACTAAAAATAGATGAGTAGGTAATATGGTCAGCCCGCAGCTGTAATTGCAGCACGATACACAACAACACATAGATATAGATAATCATAAACTGTTCCTATTGTCACAGAGCCTAATGAAACCAATTTCCTTATAAATAAGTTTAATTACACGCCGAAAAACGAAAATCTGCTGACGGATCGTATACATACGATATTTGGTATTACCCGCTGTCTACTATAATATAATATACTGTGACTATATAATTACTGAATAATATAAGATATTATAATATAAATTAATATGTTATTATATTATATTATTATATAATATATGATGTGTAGTGTACTAGTGTGTTTGGATTTGTGTTTAGTCTATCTAATATATCTATATGATATTATATTATGGTATTTCATATAGGCAGTTCTATTTTTATTTTACAAAATATCTCGTACACACATTTTAGTTATCTATAATCTATAATATTACCTACAATCGTCATTCGTCGCAGTCGTCACTCTTTCTCAGTTGTTCTCGTGGTCTACAATTTTAGCCGTGTTACCGTTATTTTTTTGTGTTATACCTATTTCCGAAATTTTCGTAATTCAGTATACGTATTACGTAGTGTTACCTTTTTATAGTTGTCTACAACGCCAATTACCGTGGTCAATGAGTATTACGTACGTCTTGTACTTACACCGAACGTGCATTTTACTAGGTAAGTATAATATTATGATGTTACTTTAATTTTTAGTATTATATAAATAGATTACCTACCTAATTGTTATTATTGCACCTATCTACTTATAATTTAAATTGTTAAATATATTCATAATAACATTATTATATAATCTAAATATGTTGAGATCAAATAATTTGAGTAAATCCACTAAACGACGGAGGTTATTAGAAGAATTAAATTTCATCCAACATCTGACTGATAGTTCGAATAATATTTTGCACGATACAAATGATTCAGATGAATTAGAAAACCCATCCTCATTAACTGTTAGTAATAATATTCCTTTAGAGCTAAGTAATGATTTACCTATGGAGGTTGAACATTATACTGATGAAATATTATGTAATACCACTATTAACAAAATATCTGATCAGATCAAACTAACCACTATTCCAAATTCAAACACCTCAAACCTAAATTTGAATGTTGCAAGTGTTGATGATAACAACGATGATGCTATGATAAAACAACCATTTTCTACTAAATTAATTCAATGGGCTACTGAAAACAATGTACCTAATAACACTTTTGATAGTTTATTAAAAGTATTGAATACTCATAAATGTTTTAACGATATCCCAATTTCTAGTAAAACTTTTTATAAAAATCATTCAGGTGTATCTTATAATAAACCTGTTAAAACTAAAATAGTTTCACCCGGTATATACTACCATTTTGGTTTGGAATATAGTATTAAAAGATACATTGATAAAGATTTTTCAAGTGAAACAATTAAATTAGTGATTGGAATTGACGGATTGCCTTTGATGAAAAGCTCAGGAAGTACATTTTGGCCAATACTAGGTTACATTAGACAGGTAAATGAAACTGTATTCCCTATTGGCATATATTGGGGTTATAACAAGCCAGATGATAGTAATGTTTTTTTGAATGATTTTGTAGCCGAGATTAAAGAACTTGTACTAAATGGTATTGATGTTGAATTATTAAAAAATAATATCTTAACTGTTTTTCATAAAAAAGTAATAGTTGATACGTTTTGTTGCGATGCGCCTGCTCGAGCGTTTGTATTGAAAACTAAAACCCATACTGGCTTTTATTCTTGTGCTAGGTGCACAGTGAAAGGTCAATATTTAATGAGGCGTGTATGTTTTCCTAATTTACAGTGTTCTATAAGAACTCATGAAGATTTTATTAGTAAAAGTCAACGTCAGTATCACAGTGATGATGTCACTAAAATTATTAGCATTCCAAATTTTGATGTTGTACATAACTTTTCCTTAGATTACATGCATGTAGTATGCTTAGGTGTTGTTAAAAAAATATTGATGTTGTGGAAAGGGAGTTTTAGTGTTGGAAGAAGAGATGTTAACAATCAAAAATTGAATAATCTTATAATTAAAAATATATCAGATAGACTTTTATCATTTAAAACATGTATACCATGTGATTTTGTTCGCAAACCTAGATCCTTAGATGAATTAGCACGCTGGAAAGCTACAGAGTACAGATTATATCTTTTATATGTAGGAATCGTTTCAATTTACTCAATTGTGCCCAAAAAATTATATCAACATTTTTTGTCCTTAAGTATAGCCATGACTATTTATTTGAGTCCAAACTTCAGAGATTTAGCTGACTTCGCTAAATCGTTAATGTTTAAGTTTGTCAAAGACTTTGGTTGCTTGTATGGAAATCACTTAATTTCTCATAATGTGCATGCATTAATCCATTTATTTGATGATTATTACAATTTTGGCTCATTAGATAGTGTTAGTTGTTTTAAATTTGAAAATTACATGGGTCACTTAAAAAAACTTGTTCGTAAAAGTGATAAACCTCTTCAACAAGTTGTAAAAAGATTTGAAGAACGTTCTAGTCTTATTAATAGTCCCACTGTAAACCTGAATAATCAAAAAAATGAAACTTTGTTGAAGAAATATGTTAAAGAACACAATGAAGGTCCATTAATAAGTGACACTACATCTCCTCAATTTAAAATTTTAATTTTAGATAAAATAAAAATAAAAACTCATATCAATGCTGACTCATATATTGGCTTATATATTAATTCATCTTTTGCATTAGTGAAAGTGGTCAATATTTGCTATTGTCTAAGTCTAAAAAAGAATATAATATTAGGTAGACAATTCAATAAACTTGAAAGATTGTTTGAGAAACCCATTAAAAGTGATAAACTTGGTATCTATAAGGTAAGCCATTTTTCTAAAACAATTTGCAAGTATAACATTGAAGATATATTTACTAAGTATGTTATTTTAACTACAAATGATTTAGAATTTGATGTAGCCATTCCAATTATTCATTTTAATAAATAAATTTTGTTAATTTTATTATAGTTAATAGTTATTAGTTTATTACAATAAAATAATCCATGTACCTAAATTTAAATAAATTAAATATACCTACTAATATTTTTCTAATATTTAGTTCTGTTCATTTTTAATACACTACTTAGTTTTTTTTTTTATATGTATACTAACTATTTTTTTATGTGTTTGATGCTTATTCTTTTTAATTATTTAAATAACTGAGAAAATTAATATTTAAAAATATACTTAATTTAAAAAATGATATATTATTATTATTAAAACGTACAATTACCTAATACTTGCATAAATGTATATAATATTATATTCTATTCTATTATGTTATGATAGAATCATAATGTGGGCTGTAGTACATTTTACTGTAGACAACTCTGTCGATTATGTTCCTTCAAGTTGGATAAGAAAAAATGGGATTTCACTGTTATGTGGATGGCCAAATAATGACTCTTCTTTGAAAAACTTCAGATCAAATCGTGTGCACCCAAACAAAAAAGACTTTACCTATTACAAGTGTAGAATAATTTCTAAAGATATTGGTAAATATTGCAAGTTAACTCATTTATAAATGTATAAATTTAACTATAAAACATGTTTTATTTTTATTAGCATCATTATCCGAAGCTAAAATTAAAGCCGAAAAGGCCCAGTTCACATCAGATGTATCTGATGTAGATAATTACAAAAAAAAACCAAAAATCAAGTCATCAAACAAATCTGCAGCAGCTGTTTTTGAAAAAAAAAGTCCTTTGGCGCCAGGTACATTTATTTAGAATATATATCAAACATATTATATACCTATATTCACACGTTTACTTTTAGAAATTGTATAGATCTTATTAATTCTAAAACAATTTAAAATTATATTATGATGTTGTAATAATAAAAAATATTGTTTTTGTAGGTTATTTTTCGGAATATGTTGATGCCGATTGTATAATGGTGAAGAATGATGATGGTTTTAAATTATATGAAAGTGATGAATGTTCTGAGAATTGTAAGCTATAATATATTTAGTCAAATTTGTATTTATTAAATTTTACTTTATTTTTAATATTAAATCATAGTTTTTTTAAGAATAAGTGTAAAGTTTTATATGACGAATTTATTATTTTCAAGTAAAATTTCTTTTATAATTATTTTTCAAATTACCTATCTTTAGTATGTAAACTTATATTTTCACAGTATCTACGATTGATGACAGTGATGTGGATAAAGACTATATGCCTATAAACAAAGATGAAAAACAAGAAGATGCTACTGAAATCTGGCTTACTAAAGGTTTGTATAATTATATCATACTATATCATACTACTTTTAAACATATTAACCCCACCACCATTATAATATGGTAATAATTATTTATTTGTAGTTAAATAATATTAATAATATTAAACTCTTGTAAATATGTAAAAGTATAATAGAATTCTTATCATTAATTAATTCTATCATTAAATTCTGCAGATAGTGAAGTAAATTATCAAAATATGGATACAGAAGATACACCAAACAGTAAACCAGGTAAACTTTTTAATATTAAACATACACATAACACAACCATATATATATATATAAATTAAACATATTATCTTATTCAAATATAAAATTGAAAAATAATATGGATAATAATTAATATTGTACTAAAATAACTCTAGATATTAATGCCATTGTAAAGCATATAATATGTAATAAGTAATAACAAACTTTTAACAATATTATTATATAACTGCCTATGTTTTAGATGTAAATACTTCATTTGAAACGCATAATAACTGTGAAACTCGCACTCTGTCACAATCGCAGTCATCTCTACAGTCTAAACAAATAGACCCAGTTAATTCTCAGTCATTTATTGGTAAAGTATTCCATATTTTAAGTGTTGAACTGAGTATTTGCTAAAGAATTAAGTCATTTAATCAGATTTATTTTTTATTTTATTATTTTTTACATTATGAATAATTACTAATGCATAAAATGTTTCTGTTAAAAATTTAGTTTGTCTTACTTTTTCTTAGGTTTCCAAAAAGCTACACTAAACTACTTGGCTTTTTTAAAAGTAGAAATAGCTAAAATTGCAGACAACCAACAACAATTATTGGAGTATATGCAATCGAACAATTTTAACAAATCTCAAGGTTCTGCTGGCAATCAGAATTGGGAACATGAAGTAGACTATTTCATTCAAAATTGGCCCATTTCCACAAATGAAGAACTAATGAATATGGAAGAAAAAATTAAATTGGATGTTAATTTTAAAAATCAAGTCGTATGTTATTCTTATTTGTATGAAAATTAATTTTTTTAGGTAATCTTATAAATTAAAATGTTTTTAGGTGTGGGAACTTGCAAGAGTAGGCGGTAAATCATTAAAAGGCTTGATATACAGAATAATGAAGAAAGTCTTTGATGACCAGTTATTAATATCTTTTACATATTATGGTTTACGGAACAAAGAAAACTTTTCACGATTGGGCATCAACAAGGCAATTTTTGGTAATATTATTTACATAAATTGATATCTTACTATTTGAATATTTAGTTGATTAGTTTTTTCTGTCAAAATATGTTATGCATGCTATTTATGTTTTTAGTAGGGGAGTATTTAATAATAATGATCTTCAAATCTCATTTTTGATTTTTCAGAAGCTGTTAAGAATAAGTCAAGTTTTAAAAATTCATCAGAGGACGAAATAATTACCTCTATTGGGAAATGGCTAACGTGTGCCAAAGGAAGGCTGCTAGAAAAAAATAAAATAAAATAATTTAAATGCTTACTATATGTACCTACATCCATAATAATTATTAAAATTTAAATGATTTAAAATAAAAAATTCAAGGTGAATTTCATTCAAAGATAAATATTGTTGTTTACTTTATTTAATTCAATGTTAAGACATTTTTTATAATCATAATCAATATGTAATTCAGATAAAAGGTCAGCTATTACACTTGATTTATATTTTGGTAAAAAAGTTGAACTATTTTTAATTTCATATTTTTTGAAAATTTTGATGTCACAAGATTTGATCTAATTTTTTTTTATAACTGTTTTAGTTCATAGGTATTCCAGGAAAAATTAGATTTTGTCTGGCGTCCTTCTATCAGATATCTCATTGTATTAAACTCAATAATAATTGAATTTACATTAATTAATACACGGGAGAATATCATATTTGTTACATATTTCATTATGGACATCAAATAGATGTGAGAAATTGGCTCATAAGACATGTGGTAGATATCTAATGGATATGTTTTTGATATTAAAAGTATATTAATTAGATATCTCATTGTACTTAAATCAATAATCATTGAATGTACATTTAATATTTCTTTGATATAAGAAGAATATCCTGTATTTATTTATTATATGATATCTATTTAATATTTCATTCTAAATATCTAATAGATGGATAAAACTGGTTCATTAGACATGCGATAGATATCTCATGTATGTTAAAAAATTTTGTACAGCGTTATTTAAGACATACAATAGACATACATATGTATAAATAAATATTCAATGGATATCCATGCAATATATCTTTGCTATATGGGTGAGGACAGACTGAATGATTGTCTGCTCTTGTAGAGCCAAGCATATGTGAATTTCAGACAATAATAGGTAGGGGTACATTCCTTAATGACAAAGGATGGACGTGTGACTCATAATTCGGGGCTTAAATACATATCTTATAGATGTAAATAACAATAGACTGCTCGGACATGTCGATGCATGTCGATGTACTGAAATAAATTCCTCATATTTCTACTCGGACCTGTCGATGCATGTTGATGTAATAGAATATTTCATATTTCTACTGACGATGATTTTTAATTTGATCAGGACATTATTTGTTGCCATAAAATGCATTATATATAACAGTTTTAACAATAATTATCAATGGAGTTAGAGTTGAAGTGGGGAAAATATCTACGACAGAGGTAGTACATACCCGGTTCGATTCTAACACCAGATTATTGTTATTTTTTGCATTATGTAATGGAAAAACGTTATTAAAGACGTTGTTGGATACGTAAGTAACTAGTGACTGAAACATATGTACGGTAAATGGTGAATGTACAATAATATGGTGCATGTACGGTAATATGGTACGTGTACAATAATATGATAAGCGTAATTGATTACCACGGCGGCGGTGTAAAAATACGTCACACACGTAGTGGGAGCGGGTGGTGGTAGGATCAAAATAAAAAATAACGACGATCTTAATGAAAAGTATCAACACGAAATTGAAAATTGGTTCAACTCTATAGATTTAGACAAAACCTATGGTCCGAAAAAACTTTCAGATGGAAATATTATCTTGGGCGATAAAGAAGTAAAATTTATTGAAAACTCTATTCTTATCGACGGTACTACTTATTCAACAACCTCGGGTCTAATCCAGTTATTATTTTTGAAAAATCCACTTATTTACACCGAAAACGATCTACAAGTATATAAATCTATATTAATTCAGACATCGGCACATTTGACCTTAAAAAGTAAAAAAATCAAAAAAAGTGGTTCTAAATATAAGGATATAATACATAAATTATTTCCCTCCGGTGGCCGACTATCTATGAAATTGCAGAAAAATAACTTAGTGTATTGGGATAATCCGAATGAGTTAGTCGATCGGTTACGATTACTTTTGGCTTCGAAAGCTGCCGGTAATACAGGCGTCTCCAATGAAATAGTATCGATTTTCGAAGAATTACTTGAAGCTGGGCTAATAAAACGAATACCAAATGTCTAAACGCGATATCGCTATTGAACTACACAAACCGTCACGGAAAAACTTCGTAAGGCGCAGAGTCAACGTATATGGAAAAAATGATTTATGGCAGGCCGACTTGGTGGAAATGATACCGTATTCAAAGAAAAATAAAGGTTACAAGTATATTTTATGCGTGATAGACTGTTTTACTAAATTTGCGTGGGCCGTGCCATTAAAATCGAAAACTGGAAAAGAAGTCACAAACGCAATGTCTAAAATATTACTAGACCGCTCACCGAAACTTTTACAACTAGATAACGGTAAAGAATTTTACAACACCATTTTCGACACATTGATGACCAAATTTAATATTCACAAATATTCTACGTTTAGCATCATGAAAGCGTGCATTGTCGAACGATTTAATCGTACATTAAAAGAAAAAATGTTTAGAGAATTTACGGCGCGTGGTTCACACGAATGGATTTCCATTTTACGAAAGCTGCAGGGTATATTGTAAAGCGCTGTTGAGCATTGTTTGCGATATTGAGAAAATGTTTTGCGTTGTTGGAAATACATTTTTATGTTGTTGATAATGTTATAATAATAAAATTACGGGTGAGGAACTAAGGAAGTTGGTGAACTTATTCGAAAATAATATTTTTGAAAAACTACGGATGTCATAAATTTGTGGGAATTATTGATTTTTGATTATTGATTAAATGTTAAATTATTTGACTAGTTATATGTATTATTTTAAAGATTATTTTTCGGAAATCGATTACCTTATCGGTACTTGCTTACGCCGAACATAGACATACAATCTAGTATGATTGTATGTCTATGTAACTAGTATGTATGATTTAGTATTACCTATGTGTATTGTATAATATACTATTTATATGGGTTATAAATATAACATTATAATAGGTATTTGCAGGCCTTGGTTTCTTACGATTCAATACCGGTAATTCCGCCGATAATTATTTTACAAATCGCCGGCTTTCTACTTATTGTACGGGTATATTCAATATTGTATTCATATTTGAAGTGCAATATTAGTTTGAGTGTGTACCTAATAAGTAATAATTAGCTTAGTGTTATAATATTATTCAAATATAGTATATATAGACGTCAGACACATCATTTCGGTAAGTACCTACCTAGTAGTATTATACTTGTATGTGAAATGTACGGTTTTTGTTATATGGTCCAATTGGATTTTAATTATTTATTTGACTTTTATATTTTTATATTTCATAGTAAGCTGCAATAATAATTAATTATTGTTCCCACAAAACATATACCTAAATACAATTTGGCTTGTTTTTAATAAAATTTATAAATTTAAATATAATTACGTAATTAGTTTTAAGTATACTTACATAAGTATCTTAAGTAGTTAATGTGTATTTACCTAATTAATTTTTATATTATCAAAAAAAGCCATTGGGAATAAAATTAATAGAGAATAATCATATTATCTAATATTCTAATAAATGAAAATATTTTCATTTTTCAAATGCCATGTGGGATGTTTGTTTTCTATGTATAATATGTATTTTTCTGGCGCGCTGTCGGTCAGCATCTGTGATTTGTACATTCTTAATTTTTATCAAATTGAAAATATGTAGAAAAACGATGTAAAAATATATTATTTTACTCCTTTTGGTAGACATTTTTTACACATTAAAACGAACAATAAATTGCACATTTATTTTTATTTTACATTATGTAATTTTGTAATAATTAAATTTCAGAAATGGCTAAACAAAATAAAAATCTTTTAAATTGGCTTATACCTAAATGTCCTACGGCTTCTGATATTCTACTTCCATTGAATAAAGAACTTGATGGTTTTGAAAATTATTCAAATGACACTACATCCCATGTTGAAGACGTAAGATCAGACGTTAACATAAAAACAGTTAATTTTTCTAAAATATCAAATGAAGATCATAAATCTACTCAGGTTTCGTCTAATACTTCCATTTCATCATTAAGTAAGAAAGAAGCTATTGCTACTGATGGTGTTTCAAATATTTGCAAAAAATCAGATATATTTAAACACTATCATAGAAATGGCAAGCATTTTATTCGGTGTGAAATATGTTACAAATTTCCTAATTTAGTTAAAGCATTTTCCGAGAAAAGTCAAATTCCAAATATCGCTCAAGAGTGTGGCGCAATTTATAGAAATGAATACGTAAAGAAGCATTTAGAAACAAAATACCATCTACAATGCGAAAAGGCTATGCGATTATCTACGCTGCCAGCATTGGATTCTGGTAAAAGTTCTATGGATAATTTAATATTGAAATCTCAATCTAATCTTGCAAATAAAATTGGTTCTTTACTTATTCACGTATATGGTGATGCTAAAAAATTAACGTTAAGTGCTCAAACGTTTCCCATGAGAGTAGTTACCAGTGAGATAGCATGTGATTTTTCATTTGAAACTTTTAACCAAAATTATGAATCAACTAAATTATTTGATTTTCAATATATAACACCTAGTTCTCATAAAGAATTATTAAAGTGCATCGTTGAAAGTTTCCAAAAACAATTTGCTTTGAACATAAAAACCAATGCTCTAGCAATGTCTTTGAGGTGTGATGGTTCAGTCGATCGTAGTCAAATCGATAAAATTTATATTTTATTGAAAATAATTACAAAGAAAGGGGAACAAGAACAATATTTTTTAGGAGCAGGTCAAGTATGTAAACGGGGAGCTGAAGGCGTATTAGAAGCAATAGAATCAGCATGCAGAAATAATGTTGGAGAAGCAACAATGGAATATATTTAAGAAATATTTCATCCATCGTTACGGATGGAACAAATGTAAATATTGGAACTAGAGGAGGATTATGGGTTTTGATTGAAAATGAATGGAGAACAACAGCATCAACATCAAACATAAATTCAAATATCCCTTTACAAAAAATTTGGTGTGCAGCTCACCGTTCGAATCTTGCGTGGAAAGATACTATTAATTCTGTACCTGAAATAAAACATTTATTCGATAAATTAATAGGATTGTCTACATTTTTTCACACGTCTGCTCTTCGTTCACGAGAACTTGATGATGTAGCCTCAAAAAATAATTGTCAGTTACTTCGCCTTCCTAAACTTTTTACAGTGAGATGGACGGAGTTCTCATTTAGTCTAGTTAATGCAGTATTAACATCATGGCGTGCTTTAGTTTTATACATGCAAAACAGCAAAGAAAAAGAAGCCAAAGGATTTGAACAATTTTTATTAGATGAAGATAATATTAAATATCTTGCATTTATGGCTGATTTACTTTCAGTTTTTAGTCGTTATCAAAAAAAAATACAATCTGATTCTACTACAGTTCTCGATATGACAAAAGAAACAACTTTGGTGATTGAGCGACTTAAAACATTAAAAACGAATGATCTTATTGGAGGTTGGGTTCAGGCTTTTAACGAAGCAACAAAAAAATATGATGAGAAAGGTGCATTAGAAGAATTTATGGGAATGAAGTTACAAAAACCACGAATTAAACGCAGAAAAGAACACCACAAATATGTTTCTGATACTCGGGATTTAGAATCGGTTTGTAACAAAATCATAATATCATTAACAAATTTTTTAAATGAACGTATTGACGTTAATTCAGATATGGTAAAGTATACAACTCCATTTGTTTCACTACAATCAACTGCTGACATTAAAAAAGTACATGAAATTTTAGCTAGTGATACTGATCTCATGGAATTATCTTTTGAATACGAAGACATTTTAAACATAGATACAATAACTGATATTCCGATATTCGGGTCTGCGGCAGGAGGCGGGGATACATGATGGTCAGGGGGCAGCGGTGTAAAAATACGTCACACACGTAGTGGGAGCGGGTGGTGGTAGGTGGTAAAAATACGTCATGTACGTGTGAGAGCGGGTGGTGGTAGGGGGTCATGGCTCAAGGGCTCAAGGGCTCATGTTTCAGAACTGTCCAATTCATACTACTTGTGTACTTACACTACGCAGTTCGCAGTGTACAGAAATAATATTTGAACGCATTATACGTCGTTGATAAAAATATTATTGGTTACAAATATTAATATTATTATAATATAAAAGTTATACCTAATACCGTCTAGACGACATTTTATCCATAGAATAGTATCTACTACTCCATGGTATTACCGTGGCTGGCCGACGCTGTATTGCTATATATATTATATATACTAATTATATCTGATACCGTGGAAAAACCACAATTAATTGTCAAAAAGTTAATCACCCACGTCGGCGATAGTCGTTTCGTCGTATGTACAACGTATCGCCGTATCGGTTGACCGTATCATCATTCGTTATATTTTCATTTTATAACATGTTATTATATTATTATATTGTCATTTGCATTTAGCACTTGGCGGCACTAGTATTCTTGTCTATGCTCGCTAACGCTCTCTTCAGTTTTCACCGTTTTCAGTATTTTTTTTCAATTTAAAGAAATTGAAGTAATACGATCTAGCTTATTTCTCTATACTTCGTGTGGTTTACGGTAAGTAACAATCATAATATTATCTAATGCACTTCTATTATAATGTTCAGTGCAATGTATATAATATGTAATAATAATAATATAATATAATTATAATAATAATATAATATATGGTATCTTATAAATTGTCATATTTGTATATAGCTACACTATATACATTATTAGGTATAATATTTATTATAATTATTAGGTACCTTTATATTATAGCCAGACTATTGTTTGACTTATGTTATATAATAAGTTTAGGTATTTGAAAGATTTAATATTTTATAATAGGTATAACTTTTTTATTAGAATATTTAAATTTTTTTTATTCAAACAATGTTTAATACATTGAATAAGTATTGCAGTACTTTGTTTTTTCAGAACAGCCCAAGTATATGTTACTAAGTAAAATATAAGAATTGTACTCACGAACAAAATGTTTAGGGTGGTCTTAAGGAGTATGCAACTATTATAATCCTATAACTATAGAATTGTTAAACTTACTTTATTTTATTATTATACTAATTTATAAAAAATCATTATATCAAGATCAAGGATATACCAATTATAATAAAATTATATTTTTAGCTTATAATGAAAAAAGTTCCTAGCTACAGAACTAAAAGAAGGAAAATACAGAATGAACTTGAAGCTTTTGAATTTATTAGTTCTTCAAATATTTTAGAAACTGATAATGTTGTTCAAAATATAATATCTACTGAAATACCATTAAATTATTCTCATACCGAATTGAAAATTTCATCACCTGAAGTGGCAAATAATGCAATAATAAATACTCATTCTGAATTGCAAATTTCATCACCTGAAGTAGCATATAATGCAATAAATACTTATAATACAGTTACAAACTTAATTGTAAATAATAAAGAAGAAACCATTACACAATACCTTGGTCAGTGGGCTGTTGATTGTAATGTGCCACAATCTACAGTTAACAAACTTTTAAATATTTTGAAATTTGAAACTCCCTTAATATTTTTGCCAAAAGATTGTCGTACCCTTTTAAAAACTAAGTCATCAAAAATTATAAACATTCGAGAAGTACAACCTGGTAATTACTATCATTTTGGACTAAAAAATGGTATTATAAAATACTCTTTAATTTTACCTTTAAATGGACACATTAAGATTGCGATTGGAGTGGATGGACTACCAATTAGCAAAAGCAGTTCAGGTCAGTTTTGGCCAATTTTGGCTTATATTATTCCATATCATGATTATGTTTTTCCAGTAGGAATTTATTATGGCTTTCAAAAACCACTCGATAGCAATGATTTTCTTTATGATTTCATCAGTGAAATTATAGAACTAACGACAAATGGCATTATTCTTAATAACGAGTTGAAAAAAGTTACACTTGAAGTCATGTGCTGTGATGTTCCTGCAAAAAGTTTTTTATTGCGTGTGAAGAGACATTCAGGTTTCTTCTCGTGTACAAGATGTACACATGAAGGTGAATACATCAATAATAGAGTTTGTTTTCCTTATAATGCTACTAGTCATGTAAAAAGAACTCATAATGATTATATTTTAAAGAGTGATGAAGAGCATCATGTTTCTCCTATAATTTCATGTATTGCGTTGATACCTGATATAAATATTACAAGTTTGTTTTCTTTAGACTACATGCACCTAGTTTGTTTGGGTGTTATGAAAAAATTGATAAGTCTTTGGATGAATAATGGCCCTACTAGTGTACGTTTACCAAGTCAGAAAATAAAACAATTGTCACTCAATCTAGAAAAAATGCGGAGCTGTATCACCAACGATTTTGCTCGAAAACCACGAAAAATTGAAGAGTATCCTAGGTTTAAAGCTACAGAATTTAGACAGTTGCTCCTGTATACTGGACCAATCGTTTTTAAAAATGTCTTGTCAGATGAGTGTTATAAACATTTTATGTCTTTAAACATATCAGTGAGAATACTTTTTAGTAAGGATCATTCTGGATATTCAAATTATGCTGCTGAATTATTAAATTATTTTGTAAAAATATTTCAACAAATTTATGGTTGTCATTATCTATCGCATAATATTCATAGTTTATTACATTTAGCTGATGACTATATTACATACGGACCTCTTGATAATTGCAGCTGTTTTCCATTTGAAAATTACATGAAAATTTTAAAACGCATGCTTAGAAAACATGAAAAACCCTTGGAGCAAATAATTAAACGTTATGGAGAGATTATAACTAATGACAATATTAAATTCAGTAATCATCAATTCAATACATTTACAATTAAGAAACCTGATTGCTTTGTATTAACAACTGGAAGAGAAATAGTTCAAATTATTGACATTTTATCAAATACTTCAACAGTTGTAGGTAAAAAATTCAACTCCAAAGAAAATTTGTTTGAAAAACCAATAAGCTCTTCTAAACTTGATATATTTATTGTTAAAGATTTATCTAAAAATGCAAAAGAACGGTCTATATCAGATATAAAAAAAAAATAATGATTTTTGATATCGACGAAGTATTGATAGCTGTACCAATATTAAAATAAGTTGTATTTATAATAAATATTTCAATTTTAATTTTGAAGTATTTTATTTGTTATATTAGGTATTAATATAAAATAAATATACTACCTATAAATTATTAAGTGATGTTTAGACTACTGTAAAAAATAAGTTTTTAAAATTATTTAAATGATTTTCTTATTATAATAATATATACCTATATAGATATTTTATAATATAACGTTTTATACATGTAAATTTTTTAATTTGTTTTTAAATATTGATATTTTTAGTTGCAAAACATTTTATTTTTTTACATTCCAATTTGGTCTGCAGAAATTATAAATTGGCAATTTAAAGTTAATTTATTAATTATTTTTAGTGTCAAATTTATGTTTAAATACCTATTATAATTAAAAATTATATTGTTCTTTAAGAATATGTGGAGTGTCGTTTGTTTTTTACTGATAACACAGTAACTGCTGTGCCAAAATTTTGGGTTCACAGAAATGTTTGTGCTTGGCCAAAAAAATCACCTCAAAAATTAATTGAACGTCGTATGAACCCCAATCAATTAGAATTTGATTACTTCAAGTGTAAGGTTTTGCATTCAAATATAGGTAATTATATTAAGTTTAATTATCAATAATTCTTAAAAACCAAATTAATGTTAATTTACATATTTTTATAGACAGCTTGTTGGAAGTTCGATCCTTGGCCAAGAGAATTTCTGGGTCATGTCATCAAATGATGATTTTGATATAAACATAAAAAAAGAACCCGAAAAACTGTAATTTACAAGAAAAAAGAATTGATCAACATTCCAAGTCCTCCTGCTCATAATAATTTAGAAGGTAATATTATACAATTAAATTACAATATTTTTTTAAAAATTATTTAACATCATTGTGAATTAAAATATTCGATTTGTTTCAAAAATGTTATTAATGTTTTTTTTTTTTTTAAATTACTTGATTTAATCCTAATTCAAAGGAAATGTATACCATAGAAATACGAATGTAATTAATTTTATTTTTTTTATTTAAACTTATATAGTATCTGATGATGATGGTGATGATTCAGATATAGACAAGACATACACACCAATACAATTAAATGTATCAGATGAAGATGATTTATTTAATGAAGTTTGTTCAGATATTGAATCTGGTTTCAAAACACCAATAAATTTACCAAATAAACGATCACCTACGTTTGAAATAGCATCAAATAGAAAACTAAAGTTATACAATACCTATATTTCATCAAACAATTCTACACCATCGCCTAATGTGTTGGTAAATGAAATATCTCTTGACAAAAACCAATTGGTACTTTCTCAGCCTGAACATGAAAGTGATGAAGGTAGTAAAATAATTTCTTTAAACTATTTTTGTTATCATAATTATTTTATTAATATTGTAATCTAACTATTATTTATTATTATTTCAGCTTTTAAAAAAAATATAAGAAGAAGTTTAACCACGTTGAAGTATGATATACAAAATATACACTCACGTATGGATGTTCTAGAAACTTTGCTCGAGAAAATAGACAATAAACTTTCAGGACAACCAAATATCATTACTTTAGACACAGAAGATATTAATATTATTGATAATGATGACGATTTACATAAGGCAGAAGATAGATTAATTAATGATGCCTTATACCGTTCTAATGTGGTAAGTGATTCAAATAAATAAATATAAATACACAATCTTTAAATAAAATAAAATATGTACTAAAATATAACTTTTAATTTGTAATGATGTTTTTAAGATACTTCTTTTTTTTACAACTAAAGATTATTTTCTTAAAATTGTATAAAACATAATTATTATGGAAGTTATCTAAAATAATAAACTAACAATTTTAACTAGGTTAGTGGTGTATAGTATAATAAATAATATAATGTATATTTTATTATTTTATAGATCAGAACTTTGTCTCGTTTTTTAAGCAATAATTTGGCTGAAACTATTAGGAAGATGATGCAAAATTTATTTAACGATTCATTTTGAATGAATTATTCCTACATTGGTTTTAAGGGAAAAAACCAATTTTCAACTTTGCAATGTTGCACTATTATATTTGGTATGTTAAAATAAATGTTTTTAAATGTTTGATATTTATATTTTATAAAAATATATATATAAAAAGTTTGAAAAATGATGCTAAAATAAACTTTACAAACATTATGTATATACAATAATAATATGTAGTAACCCGATTATGTACAAATTTTATGTAGATGATATTTATATGGCTGTTTTATGGTCTTTAAATTTATATATTACAGAAGCAGTTCGTTCCATAAAAAAATATGCTGATATTCCAAATATGGATATAGAAAAACCCTTAAAAAATTGGATGGGCCAAGCAGCACAACGCGAAAAAATGAAAAAACTTAAATTGGCTACCAAATAATTTATAATTATATTATGTATATTTTATCATTTATTATTATGATAAATAGATAAATATTTCATAAATAGTATAATAATATTATAATCATGAATTTTTTTAAATTAAATCATAATTTTTCCTTGTTATATTTTAGCTGTTTCTAGTATATAAATAACCCTTGTATCTCATTGTATAGTAAATTTAATATTCGCATATCCAATAATACATAAATTAAGCAATATAATATATTTGTAGTACTAATATCTGTTAAATATTATTATTATATAATATAATATATATATTATATATATTATATACTTCAGTATATTAATTTTGTATATAATAATTTATAAAATATATCGTGGTAAAATAATTGATATGAAATATTTTGAAAATGCATAAATCAAACATTGCAAAAATATATACCTACAATATTATGAAGATATATAGTTACAATGTTATAAAAATATCTAGCTATAATATTATGAAAATATATAGTTACAATATTATAAAAATATCTAGCTACAATATTGTGAAAACGTTTAATCGCCTGCCAAAAAATGTTTCTCAAATGTTTTGATAATATTTTAAAATATTGTAACAACCTAAATCAAATATTTTAATTTCTATCAACAATATTTCTAAAATATTTTTAAAATATAATTTTGCTGTGTGGGATAGATCTAGATTCTAGATAAATACATGTATCTAGTTACCTACCTATTAAAATGAATAATAAATTATATAATTATCTCGATAATTATAAATGAAAATTTAATAGAATAATTTGTATTTTGACACTAAAAATGTGTTGGGACTTTTTTTCCATAGACTTTTTGACCGATTACCAATTAAAAAGTACTCGTATACTATGATTTTGATGTTGAACAATAATAAATACCTATAATAGTTTAATATAAATAAAGCTCTTTAGTTTTAGATTCTGAACGTTTTTTGTTTCCATAAAATATTTAGCATTTGTTTATTGAATATTATTGTAATAATTATTTATATTAAACATTTAGATCAGTCAATTTTGCTGAGTAATTGAATAGATAATATTATTATCATATATATGAGTTTTAATTTGTATATCAATAGGTTAGTGTAATCTTGGTTAAGTCACAAATATGAAATAGAGGGATTGATAGTTGTCTAACAACATATATTATAATTTATCATAATATGTATTTATATCCAGGTGTTTTCTATAAAAATAATTAAATTAAAAATATTTATATATCGTAATATAATATATTAGCTATATTTATATATATTATATATATTATGATATATATATATTATATATTATATTAATATAATTTATATATAATTATATTATATTATTATATTATTATATATATATTTATATTTATATGGCCTGCGCGCGACCAGTTTTTTGCTCAAAAACATGCCTTACGGGAAAAACTCTCACGCCTCATAGATTAGTCCGATTTACATAATTTTTTTTTTGTTAGATAGACCAAGACTTCTTTTAGGGCGCATTGGACTTGGATTTTCAAAATTATTTTTCTAAATCGTATGTTACCGTTTTGAATTTAATCCATTTTTACAACTTTTTAATTTTTGTATTATTTTTTGTTTTTAGCAACGTAATCAAAAATCGAAGTCTTATGCGCCCTGTAAAAAATCTTCCTCTATCTAACAAAAAAAAAATCACGAAAATCGGACTAATTTACAAGGTGTGAGAGTTTTTCCTGTAAAATGTGTTTTTAGCAAAAAATAACGCTTGTAATTTTTCTGTCTGGCGATTACGTTGACTTGTGCATGCGCGTGCGTAGGTAACCCCGCGACCTGCGGACTCTTCCACTTATTGCTACTGGCACTACGCCGTCCTAGCGGTCTACCATAGAGTAATATCTATTACTATTTACTCTATAATCTATACGGTCTACAAATACGTTATCTTATCTACTAATCTACTAATATAAAATTAAATATATATTGTAATGTATATAATGTAAATATACGACATTCGTTTCCAAGTTTCCACTCACTTTTCTGTATAATATTTACACTTCTAAATAGTTAAAATACCTACATTAGAATGTCCTAATATTATTGGAAAACAACAATTTTTCAATGTAATCATTGCATCGAATAGTCTTATAATGGTAAAACACATATACATCGATATATTTAATCAACCATATCAAGCGCTAAAACGTTGATAAATAAAAATATAATGTAAGTTGTACACTTGTACGTACAAATAAAAAAGGAAAACAAGGATCACAAAAACGAAAAATATAAATTAATAATAATGAGTAACACATAAGTAAAATATTTCATATTACAGTAAATGTATTTACATTCATAAAATAATATATACATTTTATATTAGTATTTTTGGGTGCACTATTTCAGCCAGTAAATATTTTTTGTAAAATTGTACCAATTGACTTTCCATTTTAGTTGTCCAAAACTCGTCATCTCTCTCAATTTTTTCTATAAAAATATCTAAATAGAAATATAACATGTAATTTTATGTAACAACTTTATTAGGTTTGGATGTTATATTATTATGATACTTACCTTTTGGTGTCCAAACTACAAAATAACAAATTTCTTTATTAGCCACATGCAATTGACCCTGCACTTGGTAATAATAGATATCGGTCTTTTTCGATTGCAACTCGCCCGAGTCATTGACCGACAAAAATTTAATTTTTTTTTGTTCAACATCCTCGATGACTGTCATATCTTTAGCGCTATAAGGACACTTTACTTCTAATAAGTCCTTATCTCCTATCAACCCATCAGGAGAACAAGCTAAAAAACTTGAAATCTCATCTATAAATAGACCCGCTGGAAATACTTCTAATCCTAACTTCAGCTCAAAATCTTTTTTGGCCATGGGCTCATATTGTATTCCATACCTATAAACAAAAATTTTGTGTAGGTACCTCTACCTATGTAATTGAATTTGATTAAATAAATATTTTGTAATCGTACCTCAATGCGGGAGTTGATGGTGTGAATACTTCGCCGTATAAAATGTATTTTACAATATTTGTTCTGGGGGTGTTGGGTCTTAGCTTGCATACCCGTCCAAAATTTGAGGCAGTTAATCTAAATTTCCGCTCTTTATGCCAAATGTCGCTTTTGACCTATAACAACAAACATAAACATTTTATAAATAAAAAGAAATAAAAAATACAAAATAATTTTTTTCATGAAATTTGTATAGTGTTAAAGTATAATAATAATAGTATAAAAATAAATTTGTATTATTGTTCTAACCTGGTCTATTGTAGCTCTTTCGACTTCATGAATTTCTTCTACGCTTTTTTTTAAAGAAGTTAAGAATTCTAATTTTTTCTCTTCCACTTCCTCGGCTGAAAGCGAAAGCTCTTCACAACCCAACTCATTACACAGATCGCCGTAATCAGTATCGGGCCCCGCAAATTTTTTGCTCTGTAACCTAAACCAAATATATTTTTAAAAAGTAATACAAATGACTGAGAATATTCATAAAATAACAATTAAAAATATAGTTTATCATTAAAATGATAATATATTATATACAAATTTATATATCATTAATTATTATTATTTTATATATTATAATAATATACTGTTTTTGCTCAAAGTTGAGTCTATTTTTTGGAGTTCTTGCGTAGGTCTTGTTCTTTAATAATTTTGAAATGAATCGTTTGGTAAACTTTCCAGGACTTTCCTTAGTTGCCTGTTTAAACAACTTTCGCATGTACTCTGGGCCAAAGTTAAACGATGAAACTGCTGTCATACATCGAGTGTTGTATGAACCTAAAAAAACTCTTATTATACATATTACCTATTCGCTGCATACACCATACACATACATATATTAAAATTATCAACGTTTAATTTTCAAATCATATTTTATTTACCTCGCAGGAATAGTTTACTCTTTTTCCACCTACAAATTTTGCTACAACGCTGTTGTAAGATTCTACAAAATTATTATTCAAGTTCTGAATAAGGCTGTCTGCGTGAAAAGCCACCAAATTTTTTGCAGCAATTATGTCTTGCCACAATCCACATGCCTCCATTTCAGGGACATAATTTTGGGAAGTGGAATCAGCTTTACAAAAATATCTATAAAGTAATAAGATAAAAATAAAAATTATAATTAATGCTCTCTAATCCATTATACGTACGGATCACAATTTGTATGACAACCAAAAACATGAAAAGGACCATTGTCTATGTCACGTTTCAAAAATCGTATTTATTGATTTTGGGTTAGATTTGGCATGTCTTTCCAGTGGTCTATTGCTTTTGTTAATCCATATCTAAACAAAAAACTAACTATCATCAAGACTCTTCCATCTACATTCTAAAACTGTATTTACCGAATTCTTAGTTTGTTGTTATTTAATAATTTTCGAAGAAAACCAGGAAAAACCACGCCACTTGTACTTTTTCGTTTTGTCGTCATTTCTTTTATACGGTTTAAATAGTTTCTCAGTAAGTGGTTTTTGCACTCTATTTTTTTTATCGGTTGTCCTGGTCCATAGGGTTTAGCCACGTTTAATTTTTTTGTAACAGAACTATCTCCATCACCAATAAGTCTATGAGAAATAATTTATATTATTATTTTATGTCATATGTCATATTTTTAGACATAACACCCTTATTTTTTCTAGTTTTTATTGCAGCCTGGTTCAAAATTTAGTGAAATGCGCCGATGGGTTGTGCGTTGTAATTCATATGTAAATTTATTGTTATTAAAACTATAATGCGTATACACTATACATGTATTTATATATAATAAATTAGGTATGGAGGTACCTAATGCAATAATTGTATTATTATTTTATTTTTGATGTTTGAAATTTAAACTTATTTGATTAATTAAATAAATAAAATTCATGTACCTTAAAATTTAAAATACATGCATTTAATATAATATAAAAAAAGTTTGACTGAATTTTGGAACTCCTATAAAAAAAACCTATATAATATGTATATTTCCCTACTATATTTAGTATAATATTCCTTATAAATTATTTTCACCTGTTATAAATCAAGTTGTGCATGGATATACTTTCTTTGAAGCCCTCCAGAATTATATCTGACTCCATAGATGTTGACGTTCCTTGCCAGTTTTTGAAACATTTGTGTGTGGTCGGTTCTTTGGATGTCGCCTGAGCTTTTACGCAAACAGAACAATATTTGTTTCGGATCCCTAAATATAGTACTTTTTTTGTCTTTGCCCCAACAATACAGCCCTATAAGAATAATTCACATAGCACTGTCACATTTATTAATTATAAAATGTGTATTTTTAACTTACTACACCGGAAAGAGCGTTGTAATTACTACGGTAGCTTCGTTTTGACCATGCACCATCCGCTATAACTGATATAAGGGGCACCCCATCATCATTAACTTCTCCTTCTTTTATTGCCAATTCAGCCTCTTCTTTTGCCGCAGAACTCATTGATTCCCATGCAGTAGCATTAGTAAAATCATCAACTTCCCCATGTAGCTTTTGATAAAAGTGGTTACTCATGTTAGGCATATTTAACACAGCAGTTAAAATGTCAAGTTGAGAGTAACCTTGGCCTGAATTTACAGCCCCAGTTACAGCCGCTAAATTTACATTCATCGATGATTTATTGGGATCTTCAGATTCTATAGTTTCTTTTATTCTACAAACTCTACAGGTAAAGTGAAATTCACTATACCATCCAATTTTGCGTTCACCCGTTAGTACTAAATCACTAAAAGTGCAATCAAATGGTTTATGTTTTATATTAGCGATTTTTTTGAATACATATCCGATGTCCATCACCCGCCGACCATCTATAGTGTATCTATTAATATGATAACATTTTATCGTCACAATTAAATTTTAATTTCAAATAAATAATATAAATTTGAAAAAAGAGTGGAGCGATGCATTTATTGATTTTACAATGATAATTGTGTTTTTTTTATTTATGTTATCTTTTCATCGACATAATTTAAGTTCTTTTATAATAATTATCGTAAGTCAAACTTATGGAAAATCTTGTATTAAATTTTCAACTCATAGCTATTGTATGAACTATACCTACGAAGCACTATAAGACTAACATATGAGGAACTTTGTATTACATTTTCAACTATTTTGATTAGGTCAAAACTATATTTTCGATATTTATAAAAAAAAAAAAAACGAATATTTCAAATACCTACATATAAAAAGCATTAAAATAAGCTAAATATTTTGAAAATTAAATCAATGTAAATAAAATGCCAATCTAAATAACTGGTGAATTTTTCAAGTAACTTCGACTTATACTTTTTGAATAATAACAAATATTTAAAACCGTTTGTAGATAAATCGTTATCGTTACGCAATTTTGTAAAAATTTAAAATTCATATGCTCATAACATTTTTCCTATTTTAACATTTCGATTTTTTTCTAAATCTATATTTAAAGGAAAACTTATGAAAAACTTAGTATTGAATTTTTTAACCTTAGATACAAACACAAACAATTTTATGCTTTGTCAACTACAAAATTATTTGCAAATTTTCGCTATTTTGACATATTTCGTAAAGTTTGAATTATTATAAACGCTTATAAAAGAAAAATGGACTAACGATTTTTGATTTTTTTTTTTTAACTACAATTAGAACAACTTATGTGAAACCTTGTATTCAATTTTCAAGTTT
The DNA here is from genome assembly GCF_020184175.1 of Aphis gossypii. NCBI lineage: Eukaryota > Metazoa > Arthropoda > Insecta > Hemiptera > Aphididae > Aphis > Aphis gossypii. The sequence goes on from NW_026083021.1 coordinate 56,962, forward strand.
TTTGGGCACCCAAAATTTTTTTATCGACATCTCAAAAAAAAGTTCTTAGAAAAATCCACATTATTGTAAAATCGATAATAATATATTATATATTATTCATTGGTCATTTGCTCCGCTCAAAATCTAAAATTAAATTAAATGATTACTTATTTGGCTCTTCATCACATGATATATCAACTGAAGTACTACAGGTACTTGTTAGCATTTTCCTTTTGTAAACATAATAATATAGTTAAAAAATATAGGTATACTTACTTTATTATATATATAATATATATATTATATATTTACATTTCAGATAAAAATAAATCTAAAGACAATTATAATTACTTTGATTCATTTGTGTTTGGAGTATTTTTGTCAGTCGCAGGGCTGGTGGTGAAATTACCTTGAACGCGTTTGCTAAACGATATATAAATTTATTATAGGTATAAATACCAACCAACCGATGACCATACATTTTTACTTAAAAGTGGAAGTATAACTTACGTGATTTTCTTTCCACCTTTCTTCTTCCTATAAGTCGCTACAGTTTTTTTTTTAATTCTGTACTTACCGTCCATAATAAATACAAAAAAGAATGCGAAAATTGCAATAAAAATTAAAATAACAAACTTCGTCCTTCACTTTCTTCACTATTTGAATAAAATTAGATCGTAAATACGAGTAAAATTGAATAAGCAATAATAATAATATTTGAATAAGGGTTCGTTGTGAACGAACGATTACGGATATTATTTTAGTAATAATAATAATAATAATTATTAATTATTAAATAATTTTCCGATAACGACGTCTGTCTAATAGGTTGGGGGAGTGGGTGGTTGTACGCGGATCCGATCATACCATAGAGTATGGACCACACTCACACTAATAATCATTTACGACTAACACATAGGCACCGAGCGGCGGCGACGAGCTTACAAATTGCCTAAATGTTGCCCCTTATTAAATAGTCACGACCAGGCCCCTTAATGAAGTAATAAAATAGATTTGACAGTAATGAACTTATATTAATTAAGTGAATTTATAACAATTACCTACTCAAAATACTAAAATATGATTCTAGTTTTTATTAAAAACATGAGAACGTGTGTAGAATACAAAACACTTTAGTTTTTTTGTCTTACTAAGTCATGTTTAAAAAAAATATTAACACATTTTTTATCATAATCAAATAACAATAAATTACAAAATTACATTAACTAAAATAACTAATTCAATATTCTAATTACTTTTCCTGGTAGTAAAATAACATCAATTTGTTTAAATAACGATTTATTCATAAGAAATGTAAACAAAACATAATTAATTTAAAAGTTTATTTTTCTATGTTCTTTTTACATATTTTACTTATTAGATACTGCGAGTAGGAAATATTATTTAATTTTTTAATTTTACCTAATTTTTAAAACATTAGATAATTTATTATTTATTAAATAACAACTACTTTGTTTTATAAAGGAGAATGAATAAATTAGGAATTTGGTATAAATTTGTATACCAACATGTAGTCAAAATTTCAAGGTTCTGGCCTTACACTACTATAAGTGGTGCTACTAACATTCAAATATTTTTATTATATATTTCTTTTTGGTAACATTCATAATTTTGTTTTAGATCATTATCGATCCTGTTTTTATTATATAGATTCTGTGATTGCGACTTGTGTTAAGGTAATTTTAAAATTAATTCTTTTATAATATTATATACTCTAATTATCAGTTAATTTTGTATTTTTTTTGGTTGACAGAGGTAGCAGTTGTTGTTGTTGTTGTTTTTTTTAAACTTCTAGTATTAAGGTTTTTTTTTAGCTGTAAGTTTATTTTTAATTATAATTTTTGTCTTTTATATATATATATATATTTTTTTTTTTCATAAAATGGGACGTCCGAGTAAACATACACAAAATAAAAAAGAAGCAATACATTGTTCTTCATTTGCTAGAACTTGAAAAGGATAAATTGAGAAAACAATTAAGCCGTGCGTCTGATTATATTGTTGCTACAAATCAAAGAAAATTGTTATATTTAAAAAGTACAATAAAACGATTGAAAGACCCAGTTTTAAAGAAAGCTAATCAGATCGCCAGTCGTAAGAACAGGTCGAAGCGACTGCAAGATTCGGATGTTAAAAAAGCAAACCAGATCGCCAGTCGTAAGAACAGATCGAAGCGACTGCAAGATCCGGATGTTAAAAAAGCAAACCAGATCGCCAGTGGGAAGAACAGATTGAAACGAATGGAAAATCCAGTTTTCAAATAACATATCAAATTCAAAATGTTCGAAACATTAGAAAGCGAAGATTACCATTGGATAGTAGCCTATGTCAAAATGTATCTACTAAAAAGAAAACACCAATATCTTATAAAAAACGAGAATGGCAAAAATTAAATGAAACCAGGCAGAAGAAAGATGTTTTGATATCTGAATATATTTTGAAAAGGTCTCAAGGTTTATCAGAAAAATGTCATTCGTGTCATAGATTACGTTTCCCATCCAGTGTCAATAAATGCAACTCTGGTATCTTCAATCGATTGGGGATGTCAATTCCAAGTGATGCCAAGAGTACTATGACGATATGTACAAGTTGTCTTCCGCATATAAAAAATCCAAAGTTCCTCCGTTGTACATAGGAAATGGTTATGAGTTAAACAGTGTTCCGTCTTCATTATTCAATCAAATAGAAAAGCAAATGGTTTCCCTTAGATTACCGTTTATGAAAATATTCAAATGTCTTCGCAGTGATGGACAGCTAAAAATCAAAGGTAACGTTATCAATGTTCCAATAGATCTGACTAAGACTACATCTATTTTGCCAAGGCGTGCTGAAAATTTAGCTGCAGTTAAGATGATGAAGGTAAAATTAAAAAGAAAATCGTGCTTTAAATAGCATTATCTTTATCAAAATGTCAGACCATCATTAGTAGTATCAGCATTGAATGATTTGATTAAAAAACCTCTATATAAAGATGCTGTAATAGACAAAGATTGGCTGGCGCATGTGTCAGAAACAACAAAAAGTTTAGAAAACAGCTCGGATCATGAAAGTGAAGAAACAGACGATGAAGACACAAATATTGAACCAATCAATCCGGGATCAATGGACACGATGATTGAAAACTGTGATTTTGTTTCTTTTGCACCAGGCGAAGGCATGAAACCGTTATCTATTCTTATTGATGACCATGCAGAGGAAAAAGCTTTTCCTGATTTATTTGGTGGGCATCCACGTACAAATAAATCACCTTTAAAAATTACTCAAAAGTAGTAAGGTCTGAACTGCTGAACGTAGATCGAAGGTTTGCATCGGACTCATCTAACTTGTTTTTTAAATGCAAAGTATTAGTTCAAAAACTCATTGCAAGCAATGTGCAAATTGTTTTACGAAAAAACAAAAAAGGAAACACAACTGCGAATGACGTAGCAAATCCAGCTGTTCTAAACAAAATGATAGATAACGATCAAGGATACCGAATGTTACACAACGTACAAAATTCACCTTCATATCTTGCAGCGATGAGAAAAAATGTATTTGCCATGGTGCGTCAAGAAGGTCAACCGACATTATTCTTAACATTTAGCCCTAGTGAATCAACTTGGACTGATTTGTTAAAGATTTTGTATAAACAGCGTTACTCAAAAACGTTGTCTGATGATACTGTCCTAACTTATGCACAAAAATCAGATTTAATTCGACAAGACCCAGTTGTTTGTGCTACTTATTTTGATCATAGGTTTAGAGCACTTTTTAAATTGATCAAGTCCAAAAATGTTATTTTCAAAAAACACAGTGTGAAACATTTCTTTTATCGTGTCGAATATCAACATAGGGGCAGTCCACATGTACACATGCTATTGTGGTTAGACAATGCACCTGTTTTCGACCCAGTCAAACCAGAAACTTTTGGTGCATGTGTAACACTTATCAACAAATACATTACGTGTATGGTAGACGATGGCAGTCCGGCCTATCAGTATTTGCATAAAAATACTCATAGTCATACACACACTTGTTACAGAACTGACAAAGACAAACAAATGAAAAAGTGTCGCTTCAACATACCATATCCGCCAATGAATGAAACCTGTATATTGACTCCGCTAACAGAAGACATAAGTAATCCGATCACAAGAAAAATTCGTATACTACAATATGAAAAATTTCTGTAATACCTCAGGGACTTCAAGGACAGTGATTCATCTTCAGATCCAACATTAGAAGACATGTTACAAAAATTGTCAATTAAAGATGTTAATGAATATAAATCCATTATTCGAACTGTTATCAGACGGCCAACAGTTTTTCTAAAACGTACCATAAAACAACGAATGGTTTCTGGATTCAATGAAAAATTATTTCCGTTATGGCAATCTAACATGGATATACAGTTCATATTGGACGTTTATTCTTGTGTTAAATATGTAATCGAGTATATTGGAAAAAGCCAACGTGGAATATCAAAACTAATGAGAGACATTGTCGAAAATCTTAAGTCTTCTACTGATTTATCGGTTAAAGAACAACTGAAAAAATAGCGTCAACTTTTTCAGGGAGTCAAGAAATCTCTGCACAGGAAGCAGTGTACACTTGCTTAGGTATGAAGCAATGCAATACTTCAACTGGGTATATATTTATAAACACTAGCCATCCTGATAAAAGAACTCGAATGTTGAAACCAATGGCAGTTAGAGGAGAAATGGATCCAAAATCTGATGACATTTTTTTTGACGGTCTCAATGAATACTATTCATGTAGACCACACAGTCTTGAAGATGTAACTTTAGCAGAATTTGGCTCCAATTATGAAGTCCTCGGTAAAAAAAACCCGGCTAACAACAGTTCTGATTCTGACACTGATAATGAACCTGATACCACTTATCCCATTGACTCCACTCTAATCGGAAAACCAAACAAGTATATACATAAACGTAAAATCAGAAAAATCATACGGTATGTTTGGTTTAATGTGGATAAAAATGAACAAGACTTTTACAGAGAAAATATTATGTTATTTTTACCATGGCGCGATGAAAATATCGATTTGTTAGATATTAACTGTAAACAAGTGTATGAAACAAACATTGATCAAATAAAAAAGTTGTACCAACAGTTTAATAAAGTAGAAGAAACCCAATTAGACAATAATGAAATCCAAATAGAAGGGGAACAAGGCCGTAACAACAATCAGCTTGTAGACGATGAAGATTGGGTACCAGACGATGTACTAATAAACGATGTTGGAGATTATGTTGAAAATACAAATACATCAGATGTAGATTCACCTAAAGATGGTGGTAAGATAATAGTGCACCTCATAGACAATGAACAGTTTAAAGACTTAATCGGATGTCTAAATGACGGTCAACGCCAACTCTTATATCATACAACTAATGTCATAAGAAGTCAATTATGGGGAAAAGGTCATACTGCGATGAAAGTATTTGTCACTGGACCAGCGGGAGCTGGAAAGTCAATGCTTATACGAGCATTAGCACAATCTGTAATTAGGATAGCAAATCTTAGACCAGATATAGATGATCTGTCACTTCCTCCCGTATTGCTGACAGCACCAACAGGTAAAGCTGCATATGGAATAAAAGGATTAACACTTCATTCCACGTTCCGCGATTATTACCAAAGTTAAGTTCAGATATTTCAAATACACTACGTTGTCAGTTTGCCAATGTAAAACTTTTGATAATTGATGAAATTTCCATGGTTGGCATAAAAACACTGAGATACATTGATCAACGATTGAGGTCTATATTAAGAATAAATAAACCATTTGGTGACATAAATGTAATAGTGTTTGGCGATTTCTTTCAATTAGCACCGGTATAAGCAACACCATTGTACGATAGTTTTGAAGAAATATTGTCTAAATTTCCAAGTGCTGTAGAAATGTTATCGATTAAATCTATTTGGGAAACATTCAAGTTTTATGAGTTGACTGAAATAATGCGCCAAAAAGATGACAAACAATTTGCAATAATGTTAACAAAGTTGGCCAGAGGACAGTTGGAGGAAGCTGATATAAAATATTTCCAAAATCTTATAACCCACCTAGACATTACTTTTCAACCACAAGTAATGCATCTTTGGGCTACTAATAACGAAGTCGATGAAATGAACAAGAGAGTGCTTAACTCTATGAATCAAGTTAGTTTCATATCCGAAGCCATTGATACGTCTGCGAAACGATCGGATATTGAATCTGCCAAGAAACTGCCACGACAAAAGACTATGGGTTTAGCTTTAAGATTAGTTTTAAAAGAAACAGCTAAATACATGGTGATAGCTAACATTTCAACCGAAGACGGCATAGTGAACGGTGCAATCGGAGAACTCATGCAAATAAACAAAGGACAGACTGCAGGAGGTAAAGAAGTTGCAAAAAGGGTTTGGATCAAGTTTGATGAGCCAGAGGTGGGGTCACTAACCAGACAGAAGGTAAGAGACAAACTTAAACCCGAAGACGAACACACAGATGATATGTGCAAGTGGGCACCAATTGAAATCATAAAATTTCAACTCGGTAATGCAGAGCACCATAAAGTAACTAGAATGCAATTGCCCTTAGTAGAAGCTTTGGCATTGACGGTACACAAAAGTCAAGGTGCCACATATCAATCTGTAGCATTTCATATACCTCAAAAACTCTTGAAGTGCAATATGTTATATGTAGGATGTAGTCGAGCAACTTCGGCTCAAGGTTTGCGTATAGACTACTTTCCTGCAAAGCCACCAAAACCTTCTGCAAAAGTTGAACATGAAATGTGCAGACTCAGGACACCAAGTTGTGCCCTTATTCCGCGCTTTTCTAGAATTGTGACACACAACATGCCACTCTCCTGCATGTCACACAATATAAGGTCTTTAAAAAAATATGAAGCTCATATTAATGCGGATATCGTTCTTTTACAATCTAAAATAATGTTCTTCCATGAAACTGGTTCAAAATCAACTGACACATATACCATTAAGAACCATACTGAATGCTGTAGAATAGACAGTATACATGCAAATGGTAAAAGTAGTTCTATTTGTTTTGTTGGAGAATCCATTAATCATAAAGAAATAACCTGCAGCACAACATTGCTTCAAGATCAAAAGAAAAACACACACTTAGAAGCCATTGAAGTTATCATTGAAAATATTACCTATATTGGGATATATTCATCGCCAAATTTTCCTGTACAGAAGCTTTGTGATTTCATTGAAACGGTAGCTTCCACCAAAAACAATGTTATCTTTATTGGTGATTTCAATATAAACTTCAACAAACCGCCAAAACAACTAGTTCAAATATTAAAACATTTCAATTACAAAATATTGGTTGACGGTATTACTACAGATCACGGAACAACCATTGACAATGTCATTACAAATGTTGACATTGCGGCTTTGGTGTACGAGTCCCTCATAAGTGATCACAGACCTATTTTGGTTATGGACATAGATACTTTCAAGGAAATAGAAAAATATTCTGAGACTGTTGATGACCAAATTGTACAAGAAGAAGTCAAAAACAATTTTATTAAACCAAACGTTCCTGTAATCGATGGATTTCCTGTGGAAAAATCTAAAAAATCGATTAAATCAACTAAGGTCCTGAATAATAAGAACTTGGACGATATTGAGTTCATACAGGTTGATAGTGATACTATTTTGGTTCCAGAAACTAAAACTAAATCAACAAAATAGTTGATTATAATATCATAATTAATGATATTCAATTTATTCAGGTCAATAGTAATACTCTCAAAGTTCCAGAAAATTGCAACATAAGGTCAGATTCATTATTAGAAACAATAAGTGATAATGCAACTGTGTCAAAAAATCCAAAAACAATAAAAATATCAAGTATTAAGAATAAAGTTGACATAACATCAAGTAGTACATTTTGTGGCTTTACTAACACTGATGGTGTATCATGTTATGCTAATTCTGTCATACAGGTTCTTTTTAATTGTCAATCTCTTGTAAATGAAATTCGCAATAATCAACTCGGACCAACACTTCAACATAGCCTACATGAATATACAAGTAATAGTTTATCATGTGATACTCGAACAATCAGAGAATATTTGGACAACGAGACAATATTATATACTCTGCAACAGCAACAAGATTGTATAGAATTTTTAGAAGCACTTATGCACCGTAGTAGACCTACATTTGAATCTTTTTTTGGATTTCAAGAATTGTATACCATTCGTTGCAATACTTGTAAACATACAACGGCCAACAATGCACCTATAAGTTTGATTCTACATTTTGAGATTCCACAGCACAGATCACAAACTTTGCAAACATTATTTTCAACAAATCAAAATGTTTGGAATACATTAGATGACTACAAATGCAATAATTGTAATAACATCGGAAGTTCTGAAGATAAACATCAGATAATAGTGGCAAATGAGTATATAGTAATTCAACTAAAACTATTTATTCCAACATTTGTAAATGGTCAATTTGTTCCCAACAAGATAACAGATCTAAAACTTAGTGGCGTACCCACCTCTATTTTGGAAATTGCTGGAGCACAATACAAAACTCAAGCTGCAATATTACATATGGGAGAAAACACGAGTTCTGGCCATTACATTACATACCTGAGACAAGGAACTTCCAATTGGGTTTGCGCCAATGACACAATAGTTGCAGAAAAAAGATGGCCAAACAACAGCAAAGATGTATATGTTATCATTCTAAAAAGAATGTAAAAATATTTTCCAATTGGAAAAAGACAAAACATAACACAGCTAAAAATAAATTGTAAACTTAACCTGTAAGTATACAATATTACAATCTGACTGTTATTGGATTCAAAAAGGAACGTATAAACCGCCAACTATTCACTTACATAGTATTATGTATGAGTTGCCAGTCCCAAGCCTGGATAAAAAGTGTGAGGGTGCTAACCTTATAATAATTGTTATTTTTAACATAAGCAGAAACCTAGATTTTATTTTTATTTA
>NW_026083022.1:0-91800 GCF_020184175.1 Aphis gossypii
CAGGTAGGAACATTTTATTTTTATTTTTAGCTATCTAGTACCATTTAAAATCAATTTTTTAATTAAGCTTGGTTAAATAAAAAAGTGAATAAATTAGTCAATGTAATAACAATAACTAATAGCCTATTATAGTTAAGTTAAAAATATTAAAATGTTATTAATTTATAAATACATCGTAGGCCATAGTCACCTATAATTTGTTCTAAAACATAATAAACATAATTAGTTATTGTTTAGTAGTGTTATTACCTGTTCTTGTACATTAATGAGTCGATCGACATATCCATCCAATGTTCTAGTATTTGATTCATTTGAAATCTTATTTGAAAAAATTGTTGGTTTGGTTACATTCAAATTATTTTTCAAAATATTTGGATTTGATATTATAGAAGAAGTTGTAGAAGTAATAGGAATATGTTCATCAATAATTTTATAGATATCAGATGTATTTGAATTTTGTACTAAATCCAAATTTTCAACCATAAGTTCAGAATCTTCGTAGTTAAAATCATTTTTTAAAAAGGCCGGTATAATTGCACCCAAACTGTTTGAAAATGTTGTAGTGCTACTACTTGTCCTGAAACTTACTTCTTCGTTGTTGGTTGTTTTAAACAGAGATGCAATTTTTACTTTTTCCGTTTGAAATTTTGCATCAGTTTTTTATAAACTAATAAATGCTTTGCCAAACAAAATGCATTATAGGCATAAGACTCTTTACAAAATAAGCATTTTCGTTTTTCAATATTTCCAACATAATACTTGGTAAAAAATTTGTCAATATAAGCTTTTTGCTTTGAAGGTCGACCCATATTAAAAAGAAACCGTAACTAACGTTTCGGAACTAAAATTTATTGTAACTTGTAAGTTGTAGGTACTTAATAAAAAAATAACTATCTCTAAGAATTTAGTATACACTACGCCACTACTGTCTACGAATTAACGATTTACAAACATTTACGATTAGAAACAGTTCATCATAGTTCATAATCGTATCTACTGTCTACCAATAACAGAAAATGCAATACAATCACGTTTCTCGTGCGCCCATACCATAGAGTAATATTATAATTTATATTTATAACTCTATGGGCCGCGCTACGCCGTTATCTCACTGTTAATAATTATTCAACATTATATACATCAATCCCTCCCTTATTTTTATACAAGTGGCGTTATTCTCTATCTATCCCAATCCATTATTTGTTTTCCCTATCCTTGAATTCCGGGATTTTTCCTAGTAAATGGAAACTAAGTTATATATTTCCTCTCTGGAAATCCGGCAACAAATCTGAGGTTATTAATTACAGACCCATATCTAAACTAAGTGCTTTACCGAAATTATTAGATAAACTTGTTGAACTAAAGATATCTGAGTTATTTAAAAACCTTTTAGTTGATGAACAACATGGCTTCCGAAAATGAAATCAACAGAGACCAATTTAATTGTATTTTACTCTCAATTAATTGATGTTGTAAAATCAGGTGGTCGGGTAGATGCTATTTACACTGATCTTAGAAAGGCCTTTGATTCAGTAGACCATGGTATTTTGATGTTGAAACTAAAAAACCTTGGCATTAGTGATCCATTATTGTCTTGGTTCTCTTCGTATTTATCTAATAGATCTTTTAGAGTCATGGTCGATGGATTTTTGTCCAATAGTAAGGTGGCTATTTCTGGCGTACCCCAGGGTGGCCATTTGTCTACCCTTTTATTTCTGTTATTTATAAACGATGTTGGTCTAATATTCAAATCTTGCTAGTATCTGTTATTCGCTGATGATTTAAAAATGTATTTACCTATTAACTCTATAAATGACTCAATTCAGCTTCAACATGAACTCGATACATTTTCAGTATGGTGTCTCAAAAATGGTCTCTCTTTAAATGTAGATAAATGTAAATGTATTTGTTACACTGGCGGGTTAGGTTAGGTTAGGTTATCCATGTTTCCTTACACGATTAATGGTTTTATTATAAGTTACACTTCTACCATACGTGATTTGGGTGTGTTAATGTCTTCTGACTCATCTTTTAATGCCCATATCGATTCTATATATAGTAAAGCATTACGTGTTATAGGGCTTATTAAACGTAATTGTATTGACTTTAAAAATATTATTTGTTTAAAAGTCTTATATTGCTCCCTTGTCCGATCAATTTTAGAGTTCTCTTCAGTTGTCGGGAATCCTAATCAAATTAATTTAATTGAAAAACTAAACAAAATTCAACGACGGTTTTTGAGAATTATAGCTTATAAGTTAGGTAAGACTGATGTGGATTTAGATGCTATTGGTAAAGAACTTGGTCTAGAACCATTAACTTCTAGACGTTTATATAATGATGTATCTTTTATTTTTAAATTAATTTCAAGGGTACTTATTTGTCCTGAGTTCTTGCAAAAAATTAATTTTAGAGTACCTGCCTTTAATGCTAGAAACAATCCTCCCTTTTGGGTTCTTCAGTACTCTAGTAACTTAATTGCAAATAGTCCGGAGTACCGACTTTTGAAACATTGTAATAATATACCTAATTTTGATTTTTGTTTTGACTCTCTAGCTAAGTTAAAAAATATTGTTATGAATAGTTCTTAATTTATTTATTGTTCTTATAATTATATAATTTTTCTTTATGTTTATATATATTATTATTACTGTTATTAATATTTGATTTAAGCTTGTATAACATTTCCTGTACTCATTTACCCCCTTTGGGGTGTTATAAATAAAAAAAAAAATAAAAAATTATAATATCTATGTATACATTGTGTATATTTTATCTTTATTATAAGTCTATATTTATCACTATTTTTTTTTTTATACCACGGTCTTAGATTAATAGGTCTGGCAACTACCTTTAGATATGATGCTCTTAATGTCGGGTCCCGCTCTGGTTAGATTACATAAGTCACATACGCATATTATTATTATGATTGATTGATTGTCGAGTAAAAAAACATTAATAAAGACTAATTATATTTTAAAAAGTAGTATTAAGACGTGATAAAGGCTGTGGTTTTTACAATCCATTGTCCATTATTGTTATTATTTAGCTTATAGTAATAATCTATGAGTTATGACTGTAAAATAGCGCCAAAATATAAGACCCATCACCCATGTGACATTGTTTATACATTGTCTTTAAAAGTATCTAATTACCAATTAAATTTTGTTTGAATAGTTTTTAGTCAAATATATTATTTACATTTTATTAAAATGACACGGAATTGTTGTATATGTAATTGTAAGACCACAGGGGTGCCTACATTTCGTGTAACACAAAATCGTTTGGAAAGTTGGGGAGCAGTTCTAAATACAATTTTAAAAATTGGGGATAGGATATGTCAATCACATTTTTCTGGAGAATCTGTAAAAAAAGAAGATATTATAGAAATAAAACCTAATAGAATAAAAGTAAATTCTAAAAATGTACATACTAGTATAATTATTGTATACAATTAGCTTTACAAATATTTTTTTTTATTAAACAATAACAAGAATAATAAATCTTACAAAATAATTTAACAATAGTCAATATAACATGACATTTTTAGAAAAGTTTTTATTTGATATAATATTGATGTATCATTAACATACTTTAAGTTATTTTCATTTACAATTAGTATTTTAAATTTAATGAAATTTAATTCATTAAAATTGGCACTTTCATCTAAAATGTTTTTTTCTTTATTATTATTAAATAGGTACCTAAGTTATAAACTTAAAAAATATGTATTTATTTCATTAAAATTTAGACTTATTTAAAACATGGAGCTATGCCAATACTTCCCGAAATGTTAATTTCTACAGACTGTAGTGAAGTTTTAGCTTTGCCACTCTCACCTGTCTTATCCGAATCGTCTTTTATAAAAGAAAACAACTTTGAACAGGTAAAAATCCTCAACTAACACATAACATTTTTTAAATTATGAGTACATAGATATATTTTTTTTATTTAGAAACAATATCATAACAAAAGACTTCAATGTATCTCAATTCATCCAACCAAGAAAATATGTTTAGGTTTTGATACATGTTCTGATAATACATATTATAATGCTGTTTTTAGACACATTTATTCAGATCCAAAACTTGTTAATTTACCATCAGATTGATATAGAATAATTCCAACTAATAAAAAATGCGTAATATTCTGTAAGGTTTTATTAAAAGATGATTTAACTCCCTATTTTGAAAGATCCATTATTATTGATGAAGATGCAACAATAACATGCAAATATTTGAATAGCTTTCAAATTGATGTTGAAAAATTAGAATTAAATTCAAATGTTATATTAGACCATCATACCATAGAAAATGTAATTTTAAATTTTGCCAACACCACTTTTTGTTCAGGTACTCTTATTCCAAATGAATTAGTTAAGTACAAGCCAAATACTAGATATACTGATTATAATGGTAAATTTCATCATTCAAAATGTTTAATTATTATAAAAACGTCTTCTCATAATAATTCTAAAACAGAAAAATGCAAATTTTGTGTTATTTTAATAAGTACATGTAACAAAAAAAAAACAAAGAAATTTAATGGCACGAAAAACTAAGTTAACTACTAAACGAATTCACATAAATGTTACTCCTTCTAAGACAGAAAAACTAAAACTCCTTAAACAGCAAAACAAGATATCTAAACAATCAAAAAAAAGAACTCAAATTCAGCTAAAAAAATTAAAACAAAACATTTTACAATATGAAACAAGATTTAATAACATAGATAGCAAAATTATATTAGAAAATGTAGGAAACAAAATTAAAGAAAATCAAAAGTTAATTATATAAGAAATAATCAGTTCATCAAAAAGAAAGTGTCCTAGAGGTAATCGTTATACCGAAGATTGGGTTATGTTATGTATGCTTTTACATATAAGATCACCGTCAGGATATAACTTTTTATAAAGCAGCGGTTCCCAAACTTTTTTTTCCGCGGTGCCCTTTTAGAGGCACCAAGTTAGCCACGGTGCCCTGCTGTATATAACATCAAAGATAGAACAAAAAAAGTACTCATTGAGAACCAATTTTATTAACTTTATTAAGCCTAATACAATCTAAGCATTCTAAGCTACACAACTAATTTAATTATAAATCAATGCATTTTTAAAAAGATAAATAAATAAAAATTATTGTTATTATGATTATAATTATTACATAAAAATATTACAAATGAAAAATATTTACAATTTAATTTTAATTAATGTGATGTATATGGCTGCTTATTTTGGCACAGTTTTGCAATGTCAGGTTTTATTTTTGATAATTGGAGTCGGAGAACAGGTTCAACATTGAGGCGGTTGCGGTATTTGGTTTTAGTTGCAGCGTATGACGAAAATCCTGACTCGCATAAGTAAATAGTGGCAAAGGGTAAAAATAGTGTTTTCGCTTTCTCGCTTAAACCTTCATAACTTTTGTCTTTCAAACTTAACCAAAATTCGGCATACGAATTGCTGTTGAAGTAAGATTTTAATGTTAAGTCAGAAGTTAAAGCGATCAACCTTTCGTAATCACTTGAAGATAAGCTTGAAGGTTTCATACAAACTGAGAATGGATTCAGTACCAATTCATGGTCTTTCAACAATACTTCCCGATCTGCAGGAAAATATTGCTCAAAAGAATTTTTTAGCTGTTTGAGGTGCTCAATAATCTCGTTGACAATATTAGTAGAAGCCTGCTCATCATTTTCTTCCAAAAAGGCTTGCATTATTGGAAAACATTCAAATTTGCTATTAGTAGTACACTGTGCCCAATAATCAATTTTCCTTTTGAATGCACTTACTTTGTGGCTGGCATCAAAAATTGTCATAGTCCTTCCTTGTAAGGAAAGGCTGAGCTCGTTCATTTTGCTAAAAATATCAGCCAAGTATGAAAAGTGACAGAGCCATGTTACATCATTCATGATTTCACCCAATGTAACGTTGTGATCCATTAAAAATAAAAGAACTTCAGTTCGTAATTCCATTAACCGCGTTAGAGCCTTGCCGCGTGACAGCCACCTGACTTCTGTATGGAAAAGTAATGTACTATGAAGACTTCCCATGTCATCACACAACATTTTAAAAAGTCGGGATTTCAGAGGCCGTGACTTGATAAAGTTGATTATTTTTATAGCATCATCCATAACGTTTTTCAAAGAAAAAGGCATGGTTTTCATTGCCAGAGCATGTCTGTGCAGTATGCAATGACTACTGCGAATTTCTTTAGATTTTTCCTTTATTTTAGCAACTGCTCCAGCTGTTGCTACTACCATGGCCTACGTACCATCAGTACACACATCAATGCAAT
Organism: Aphis gossypii; assembly: GCF_020184175.1. Taxonomy (NCBI): domain Eukaryota; kingdom Metazoa; phylum Arthropoda; class Insecta; order Hemiptera; family Aphididae; genus Aphis; species Aphis gossypii. Next base: position 6,294 of record NW_026083022.1, read on the forward strand.
TGGTCCATGAAATCTTATTTTCGGTGAAAACCCCATCCAATTATCCGAAAATTTGGACCCCCGTCGTATTTGATAAAAGTGGTCGACAAAATAAAAGGTCCTCTTCAAAAGAATGAATATTTTCGTAACGAACAAACACCAACAAAATAGCTAGACCTGCCACATCAGTTGATTTGTCCATTTGTAGAGCAAATTTTCTGTATTTAATAATAGAGACAAGTGTTTGTTCTACATTTGTAGCTAAATCTGCTATTCGTCGCGCAACAGTATTGTTTGACAAAGGAATTGTTGACAACTGTTTGGCAAATTTTTCTTCAAGCATACAAGTTGCTATATCAATAAGACATGGTTTTATAAGCGTTTCAGCAATAGTATGAGCTTCACCTTTTTGAGCAATGCGGTATCTCACCATATAAGAAGCTCTCAATGCATTTTCGTTGTCAGTTTGAACGTGTGTTTTTATTTTGTTTTGAACAGCCAATAGTTCAGTGCGCTTTCGTTTAAAATAGTCAGTCTTTTTACCTTCATAATCCGGATGGTTCTTTTTAAAATGACGCAATTTTCAGGGATACATGGAACTGTTAGGAAGAACTTTCAAACAAATAACGCACTGTGGCTGGCAATCATTAGTTTCTGAGAACCCTATCTCTAAATAACTTTCGTTGTATTTACGTTTTTTGATCGGATTTATGAAGCCATTTGCATTTGAATTACAATGATGAACTACTTGACTACCATTTTCGTCATTGATTCTGCCTTCTACGGACTGAGTACTAAGAGATTCCTCTGTAACAGGCTTCTTATTAAAATGTCCACCTTTCAACCAACGGTCCATATTTAAAAAAAGAGAAGAACACGTAAACGGCGTAAACAATGCGCGCACTAGATACTTAAATAACACAATTCGACTAAACGGTGTAAAGTCACGTACACTACTGAAGGTAAAGAGCTCAAGTAATTCCAAATAACAGACTAATAAGTAATAGTTAATTGAATACATCGTCTGACATGATTAGATAATAAAGGTACAATCAGTCAACAATCAACAATTATTTATAATAATTTATTACTCATAAAATCATATCTAGTAATAATATTATACTGATAAATACCAAACCCAGTAATTGGGCATATGGTTTTTATATACATTTTAAACTTATGAAACGTAGACCGTGGTGCCCCCAAAAAGTGCTCGCGGTGCCCCTAGGGCACCGCGGTGCACAGTTTGGGAACCGCTGTTATAAAGTAACCAATAATTGACATTACCGTGTATCAGAACTATAAGAAGATATTTAGCTATGATTTCAAGTATATGTGAGTTTGATAAATGTTTCTTTGAATTATTTAAAAAGCATTTATCTTTAAAAACGATCATCAAAAATATGGGCTTCTAATTTTTGATGAAATATCTTTAAGAGAAAGCGTTTCTGTAAATTCCAAAACATTAAGTTACACTGGATTAATTGATTTTGGTGAAAAAGATGAAGAACTAAAAGATTTACCTACAGCAACAAATATTAATTCAAAAGCTACACATAGATTGGTATTCATGTTTCAACCTTTAGCAGATTCGTACACTCAACCTATTGCAGTATTCGCATCCAAAGGCCCAGTAAATGGATTAACATTATCAAAATTGATAGTAAAAGCAGTTTTACTACTCGAAAGATGTGGTGCATACGTCCATGGATCTATATCTGATGGAGCACAAACAAATCGTCGTGTATGGACTGAATTTGGTATAAGTGGCAAGTTGAATAGTCCCAATTCTAGTATTGAACACTTTTGTGATGAGAATAGACGATTTTTTGCTTTCTCTGACAGTCCACATTTACTGAAATGTGTTAGAATAGATTATATAATAATAAAGTCTTAAAAGTAAGAATTATTTACTATGGTAATTTAAAATAATTAAATACTTTAATCTACTTACTTCAAATTATAGGTTGATCCAAATGAAAATGTTGTCAAGAGGGAACATTTTGAAATTCTTCATGAGCGAGACAAAATCAATTGTGTCAGCCAGTTAAAAGTTTGCCCAAAAATCACTGACAATCATATTAAATTACTAAATACTTGCCTGAAAATGCGAGTTCGATTCGCTACACAAGTAAATTTAATAAAAACCATCTTATTATACTCAAATGCTTACTTCAAACCTTTACTTATTTGTTATTACATTGCATACTTTGATTATCCAGATTATTTACTAACTAGAAACATAAAATAAATTTATTTCAAATGTTAATTAATAATTATTATTTCATAGATTCTTAGTAAGTCAGTTGCTGATGGGTTATTATTTTATAAAAAGCACCAAATACAAGGTCTTCAAACTGTGATTCAACAATATAGTTTTGTTTAGTTTTTAATGATATGTTTGACGCACTAAACGCAGAAATTCCTAGTCAAGGTATTAATTCAAATTCAAAATACTATGAGGTTAGTTATTTCTATATCTATCAAAATTGACGTTTTGCTTTATGTGCTTTTGTGAATTAAACTTAATTATTATTTTTTTTGGAACCATTAAAATAATTACTACTACATATCTGAGCATCAATGTGAGTAATGTAAGTAGTTGTCTATGTAATTAAATAATAAATAATTATGTTGAGTAATTTAAACTTACAGTAAATTATTATTGCCTATCTATCTAAACTGATGCTTAGCTTTATGTGCTTTTGTGAATAAACTAATTTATTTTTTATTTTTTGGAATCAATACAATATTTTCTACTGTATTTGTGTGCATCAATGTAAGCAATGTAAGTATTTGTGATTAAATAACAATAATCATGTTATAAGTAAATTCAACTTACAGTAAATTATTATTGCCCAGGTACTCCAGCATTCTTTAGACTGGTTAAACATGTGGGAAAATAATTTGATATCTGGAAAAATAAGCGCTGATGAATTCTTAAGTACAAGTACAACTGAAGGGTTGCGAGTTACCTTAATATCATGTAAACAACTGGCTGATTATATGATTGAAAAATATGATTTCCACTATCTTCTTTTAGGAAAAATAAATCAAGATTCTCTCGAAGTATATAAATATTTTAAAAACTTTTAATGATTAAATATTATAGTTAACCAATATCTGTATGCGCCCAACACTATGGGCCGAAGGATCACTCGGTACTAACCGAGAACAATGTAGGCCAAAAATCGGCCAACTCTGGTTCTAAACGCCGATTAAGTGGCGGATAGGCAACCGAATATACTCGCGCCTTATATTTTGAAAGTAGGCAATATATGTGCGCTCGTCGACAACACGCGGAACGGGAGAGAAATATATATATGTGAGAAACAAGGGAAGTAGGATAGTACAATTTATTTATTTAGGGCTGAGGGGCCCTGTGGTCGATCCGGTCTGGTGCAATGACCACAGGGGGAACTATCAATGGGACAACTTAAAAACTACTTATAATTAAGGCAGGTGTTGGCGGGCTGGTGACTGGTTGGCTGGTGATGGGTACAACTGGACGACCGGGGCGGCCTCTCACACAACCCACAGTGGGTGCTGGCGGTCTTACGCGGTGACGTTCTCAGTGGTGGTACTGCCGTGGTGGTGAAGTCGCGTCGCACAGTACTCGGAGGACGCTGGCTATGGTGAATGAATGGATGAGGTGGTGATATGGCGAAGAAACTTACGAAGTGGGTCGTGGTATGAGGGTGTTTATTTTGATTCTTCACAGTGAAGATACTCCGTGAGTGATAGATCACGAAAGAATAATAATAATAATGAATGGAAAATATGTTATTGCGCTCAATGCGACTAACAAAACATCAAAAAACGAAAATCGTACATAAAAGGTACGTAAATAACAATAATAATAATACAAAAAAGGGCGTTGGCCGCAGAGTACAAAACAATAAATGATAATAATTAACGAGTGACAAAAAAAATAATACGAAAATATGATAATAAACATATGCGGAAAAGGCCGACCAATAATTTAAATAATATAATAGGAAAACAAAGAGAATAAATATATAGATAGTATAATAATATTAAGATAATCGACAATTAACACGTAGAGGACGGAGTGGAGTGAAGGAGACGGGAGAGATATTAGGACGGCATCGTCGAGCACATCGGCGCGACGATAAGCGATTAGCTTTTGGCGCGAACAATATCTAATGAATATAAAATTATTTTAGCGGTTTTTTGGTACAGTTCGTATGGCTTCTGGTGTAAATGACCATCCTTCATCGGCAACTTTCTTACAAGTGTATAAATTATTATCAGCATACTCTATATTAAAGCCTCCAAAATATGGAAACTGTACTGTAGAAGCAGACACTATTAATGAAAATCTTATTAAAATATCTGACATATAAGTCATATATGCAAGTAAAGATTTATCAGCTTTTGAAAAACTGAAAACAAAACTTGATAATATTATAAATCAAGGTGAATTGGAGTTTACTGATGTAATTGAACATGATTATTCATTAGCTCCAATTGTTGACTGTTTAAAATATTATATAGTAGAGTATTTAAGTCATCAAATAATGAAAAGGACAACTTGCTCAAAATGTAAATCATGTCTTACATCTCCACAGAACTACAGCGCTGAAGCACAGCTTACAAATATTAAAAGCAAAGGATGGCTTAAACACCCAAATATTTATTTATACAATTTGATGAGTGCAATAGAAGATGAATTTCAAAAATATTGTGAAAATTTAAATGTATTTGATGATATAGTAGAAGGATTAATCACTAAATTTGAAACATTCACTTTTCCATATACAGAACATAAAGATTATATTATTTCTTATTCAATAAAATATTATATCAGTATGCGAATGCGACAGTACACGAGACAAACTAATCAGGATAAATCTAAAGAAAACTTAAAGAAAAAAAAATTATCCAAATTTTGTAAAACATAATAACTGTATAGGTAATACTAATTTAATTTACCTGTAAGATCAGGGTTCTGGGTATTTCAATTTTTTTACTGTGTTTTCAATTATTATTTTTAGGTTTTAATGTTTTCTATGTACTATTAAAATTGTATATTAATATATTATATTATTATTAAAATAATATAATAGTCAACCTACTGTCAAGTACAAATGTACTGTAATGAATTAGACTCGTACAACTTGTATTTGTGTAGTAGACTTTATTTTATAACAAATTATACAAAGAATTTCATTATCTAACAATTTAAAAATAATAATCTTTTTATACTCAGAGAGTGTACAGATAAAATAATATATATTGGTCTGAACATAAAAGATGGGAATCGCGTAACATGTAACTCACGGTTTTGCCGTTGATATTGATGATGCTGGCGATCTTCTGGATGAACACGGACGGCGTAGTTGCTCGCGTACTGACGGCGTACGGACGTCTAGCGTGAAAATGTGGTAAAGGAGGGACGACTCAGGGCAGCCGTATATAGCCTGTAGCACCTCCGTGTATGCCGGTGTTTTGAGTACCGGCCGGTTTGTGCAGGCTACGCAAAGAGAGCTGGTAAGTGTGCAGTAATTTGAGTCCGTGTATAACGGTGCGTGACTACCGTCCGGCTCTCAAATGTACTGCATTCAGCAGGGAGCAAGGTCGTCTTTACCGTGGCTGCTGGCTCATACTTATCCTGTTGCCAGTCCGGATGTCATTATCAGGATGGTGGTTTTGACTTTTGGCAGTTCGAACTCTCCAGTGATGTTTATATATATTTGCTTCTCAGGAACTTATAGTTTTGATCATACTGAGTTCGAATCTGTTAATAGTTGGGTTCTATTTCCCCGGGTTTCGTGGGGAAATTGGTTCTTGTGTCGGGCGGCGGAGGTGCCCAAAACTAGGTGCTCCTCCGCGCCATCTATGTTGCGATTAGGTACTAGATTATATGCGCTCGGCGGAGATCACGTTAGGGCGTGCGCGAGAGTGCGCGGCGGCGGCATAGTGCAGTAGTGCGGTAACGAGACACGAGAGTGTACCACTTGCACTTGGCACTCCGTTTGTCTCGTTACAGTATAAATGATAGAAATTAGAAAAATATTTAATATTTATCTTGATTATGTTTTATCTTTGGATAAGTTGTAAATTATTAAATTACAAATTACTACTAGAGCGCGCCACCAGAGCGGGACCCGACAATAAGAGCACTACCGATTTGTGTAAATTGGTCGATGAGTTGCATAGGCCTGTTTTAAACCATTCGTATTTTATTTGTTTGTACATGACGTATAATACAATGTTATACAATTTACATCACTGGTTATAAATCTAATTTAATTTTTTTTCACTTATCTAAAAACATCAACAGTTTTATCGTAAACATTGAACAACCGTCTCACAATCTTATAATATATCATACCACATCACGACGCTCAACACACACGGAAAAAGTTCAATTTTTTTTTCAAATATTTCAACTTCACAAAATAACAATGTAAGTATATATCATTACTATAGATCAGTGGTTCTCAACCGGGGTGAAATGGATCCAATGTAGGGATGACAAGAAAACCTTGGGGAAAAATTTAAAAATATAGAATTTTTTTGAAAAAAATCGTATTATTGTAACGGTAATCATGTGATTGCTACCGCAGTCAAATAACGCAATAATTGTTTACACTAAACGGAACAGATACCGCAAAATTCTTATCTTTGTATTATTTATTTCTATTTATAGTTAACACTATAGATCCGATAAATACAATCGTTCGACGTGCGACAACGCTACGTTATCTGAAACGGGTCAGTTTTTCTACAGCCACTACGCACGACTATTATATACTTTACTGATTACTGTGAATTATTATTTCAAGCTAGTACATAGTGTTTATTATTTTAGTTAAAATTGTAATTCTTCATTTTAAATTGTATTAAATACTATAAACTTTTTTAAGTATTTTTAGTATATATTTTATTATACTTAACCTTGACAGTGTTGTATTTTTCGTAAGCGAGTGCAGGTAATAATAATTTATTTGTGAAAAATCGAAAATATTATTATTAAATATTATTTAATATTATTATTATTATTTTGCTATAAGTATGGATATATTTATTACAAGGACCTCGAAACTGATTGAAAGCTCAACATCAACTTCTGGAACTTCAAAACAGAGTAAAGACTCACCATCAACTTCCGGGACTTTAAAAATGAGTGGGAATTCACCATCAACTGCTCGGCCGTCAAAACAGAGTAAAGGTAAGTGTCGGTTGTACGATGAATCTTATATATCCATTGGTTTCACATGGTGTGGTCCAGAAGATGAACTTATTCCCGAGTGTATCATATGTGGAAAAACATTTACCAACGAATCGATGGTGCCCAACAAATTAAACAGACATTTTATTAAACAACATTTTCACTTGAAGTGCAAAGATATTCACTATTTCAAAAAACTTTTAAGTAGCCAAAAAAAGGAAGCAATCAAGTTCACAAAAAAAGTTAAAACTTCTGAGAGGGCTCTCGAAGCTACTTTTGTTGTTTCCCAAATGATTGCTAACAACATGAAAGCGCATACCATTGGAGAAAATTTAATCAAACCTGCGTGTGAGGAAATGGTGCGAATAATGATTGGAGATGAAGCGGCTTTTGAAATAGATAAGATACCGATGTCTAATGACACTATTACTCGTCGCATAAATGATATGTCCGTAGATATAAAACAGCACACCGTAGAAAAGATGAAACTTTCTCGGTTCACACTTCAAGTTGACGATTCAACTGTTAGCGACGGAAAATGTTACATGATAGGATTTGTTCGTTTTGTTGTTGGTTACGATATTATAAACCAGTTTTTGTGTTTGAAAGAGTTAAAATCAAGTACAAGAGGCAAAGACATTTTTGAAACAATCAATGTTTTTTTTGAAAATAATGGAATATCATGGAGTGACTGTGTTGGAATTTGCACTTATGGAGCTCCAAGTATGACAGGAATATCAAGGGTTTGTTACACTCGCTAAAATTAAAAACCCATTAATCGTTAAGACTCATTGTTTCATCCACAGAGAAGCGCTGATGACAAAAACGTTGGGTAGTGATCTCAATTCTATTTTGATTAATGCTGTTCGTATTTGACTCGGTACGCAACGGCTGCCAGTACAAAGAACAGGCACCGCAACGACTGGTCTACGACTTTATCAACCACCACCACGGGTGACGACGACGCGACATCGTCGACTCTCCTTCCACGCCGCAAAGGCTAGGCGGGACTGGAAGACAAGTCGGGGTGGCCGTCGGCGATCGGGTTCTCTTGCAAAACCCGTAACCCGGACAACATCGTTCCGCACGAATTTTGTAATTTTTTTTTGTTTTCGAACTGTTGTCATCGCACCTCCACGTTTTCAACGGCTACATTTTAGTGTGTTAACACAGTTTTGTTTTTTTGTTTGTTTTTACCTCACACTTGTGATTGCTACACGCCCAGTGCGTACAATAAATTCTACCACGCGGTAGAATCTACCACGACGTTGTGTTCTTTTTTCTTTCTTGTTGTCTTTGGGTTACCTTCCTTATTCAACCACATCGCTCGTCGCGACCGACCTGCGCCGCTACTACCGTCATCAGGTAGTGTCAATTGGCTCCCCGCAGAGGAATCACCTCCAGTCGAAGTCAGCATAAAGGTAAGAGTTTTTTTTTCACGCTGATACATACCTCGGGTAAATTGCTTATATTATATTAGTATTAAGATATTTTAGCCAGAAGTGTGTTTTTTTCCGGTTAGCTAGGATTCCCAAGTTAATGATTACGTAAAAAGTATTATAGTACGTACAGGGAATTCCGCACAACCGAGAATAACCGTGAAATGGCTTCGGAAGTAATTACATAACGTAACACCACCCCGCCGAACACTTGCCTTTCGTACCACGACGATATCGCAGATAACAGCGAGGCGTACGGGTAAGAATACTCAAATCCGTATCGTCGTCGTTGTTGTAAGCCGCCGCCGCGTGCCGCAATCATCAGCCGCCGCCGCACATCACCGGTGTCAACCACCGCCGCGCGCCTCCGAGACAAACTGGTTTCACAGCTGCCGCCGAGTACGTTGACCTAATTGCGTTATATTTGGACCGTACCGGCGACGCCGCAATCAGCTGCACAGCTGATTATCATATGCGCGAGCGTAATCAAAACATCGCGCAAATTATGTTTTTGTAAATTATATATACGTGACAACATTATTCAGTTGGTGACTCTAACTTGTCGCTCACACCCACAACCAAATAATCCCGGAGCATCCGTCCCGTATAACAAGCACAGGCTATCGTCTACGCAATAGTTAACGTCCACATTTATAAACTCTAGCAAAAGAAGTGCAACATGTCGGTAAATCGTTACAACAATTGACGACGACACAGCTACGTAGCGAGTGTACGGCCCGGGAAATAAGCAATAAGCATGTCCGGCTCGCATAAAAGCAAAGCGTACATTGTTAGAGAACCCAATGAAAATACTGTCCTGCGATTGGCTCTAATCCCAATGAGATAACGACTTCGCTATCAATTATCTGTTATCAATTATCAAATTCTGTTCCGAATTTCCGATTGTTCTGAATTTTGAATATTTTAAACTTTTATAGACGTTTTAAGTGTTAATACTTTTAAACTTTTATTTTAAATTTTAAATTTGACAAAATGATATATCCAAAAAAATATACAAAAAAAATTGTTGGAGAAATTGGGAATACCGTTAACATCAGATCGAACTTAACATGTATGGAAGATCTCAATAATTGGGTTTCTGAATTTGGAGAGTTGAATTTTACTCATTAGAACTATCGCTCCAGTATTCCAAATGGCCAAAGAATTGTTTGCTCGTAAGGTCTTTTACAGTTATTATAAATAACAAATTTTATAATAAGTACCTATTAAAATGAATTAATATTTTTATTTAGTAAAAAATTTGTATGTCAACATAGTAATTTTAAAAAACCTGAAATTAATAAAAAAGGATTATCGAAAAATGCGAATTGCCCAGCTACAATTGATATAACAATAAAACTTAATACTACTGCAACTAAAAAAAAAGATCCAATTATAAAGGTAGTATCAGCAATATATATATATATGTAAATATTTAGCTGGTATATTGAATGTTTTATTTGTGTTTTAGGAATTTTATTGGAGTTGGTGATTTGTTGTGTTATTACATGTTATTATATGTTTTTATGCAGATATGTTCATTAATTTGACAGAGTTTGACTTTAGATAGTCTTTAATTGTCAATTGGGAAGGTGACAAAACAACAATTTATATGTTTGTAGTATTCATTTATAAATTATAATGTACATTTCAGTAAGAACTCGGCTGAGGACTCATTTAATGGTGTACATCCATCAGGGAAACTGTAGTCTTTATATTGTAACGTGCCACGTACAATCAGTTGAATGATGTCGATTTGGAAAAGGTTTTGTGAAATGATTGAACTCTCGAAATTATTCTAAGTGTTTTTTATTTAAAATTATTCTAAGTCCAATTAATTAATTTAATAAAACTTGTGAAAAATATTCTAAGTCCAGGAGACATAAAATATTAAACTGGGTGACGTGAAGGTGCTTGCGCTAACTCTGGTGGATCACGTCTGAATTGTGCCTAATCTGGGCCCCCTTATATATCGTCCAGGGACTCCCGCGGTACCTTCAGATCCCTGATGGTCATCTGCACCTGCATCCGCTTCTTCCCACGCTTTGCGTTATCTGAACGCCGTCGTGCGTCAAACAATATTCCTATTATTCTATCGGATGGTAATTGTGTGCCTATAATATTTTATACCGGGTGACAAGCATACGTGCGATGATCCGTCTTTGACCCTGAACGATGCCGCCACATAGTATAATTTGGTACAATGTTATTGTCGCTGCGTTCGGCATTATTACGCCGCTCCGCCGCCGTTGATGATTATATTAATATGTTAAGAAAATATGTACTTAATCTCCTGCTCACCTTTAGAATCCGATTATAGTAATATTTTACACCCCTATCATAAAATGTCTGTTGCACCCCCAATGTTAGGTATTGTGGCTATGGTATGTAGTAATTTATATATTATATTTAATATAAGTATCAGAGCACGTTGCACCTCCCCACGAAAAAAAAGGTTTATGTCTCAAAGACAGAAATCTTTCAAAGTTCAGTACAAAATAGTTAATTACAAATTATTACAATATTATAGTGTTTACAATAATCGATTACAAGTCATTGATATAAGACATACATTACAATCCTCTGTATGCTTTTACATTTAAAGTATTTTCGTTATATAATATGAATATATGATGTATATGTTGTATATATAATTTTGATTAAATATGGGTTGATTACATTTACAAATGGTTAAATAGTTTGATTAAATATTTTGATTATAATATATTAATGATTATATGGTTGGATTAAATATTTTTAAATATGTTGGTTAGTTTCTTATAATTTATAATTGTGATTACAATAAAATATAGTGTTAGTAAATAGTACAATATAGTGATTATAATTGATTTGATAATTCCAATAAAATATGTGGTTAGTATAATGTGTTGATTACAATAGTTTCTTATATGGTAAATTAATTAATACAAATAATATTTTTTTTACTTATTATAATATTTTAGTAGTACAAAATCTATAAAGTTCCCCACAATTCAAATTTATTTCCATATCCCAATAGTAACTTATTCGTACAGTATGTTTTCTTAAATCTAAGTGTATATATATATATATTTATTATCATTCCAGTTTGTATGTTTTTTTTTTTATTTACTCAATCAAGATTCGCTGCCCATGGAATGACATACTAATCATTTGAAGTACGTCGTCCACATTGACAACAACCCTAATTGATTAATACGTTTACTTGATCACTCTTTACTCATTGGGGATGCCATAGAATCCACCCCATCGATCATATGTCAAATGTTATGTCGATAGGTGTTTCGTACAGCCCCAACCACTTCGTTTTACCTGATCAATTCATTCTAGACATACATTTATCTACTGTAATTCAATATATCTCGTGGATTCTGTATTATTTCGAGGTAATAGTTTAATTCATAACAGTATGGTTCACCAAATTCTCTGTCTAACGCCATATCATACAAAAATCTTTTGGCTGCCTCAATCATTTCCAATATAGTTTCATCCTCGTAAGGTACGAGTATATTTTCATTAGCGGTAACTATATGAAAATCAAAACAAGCTGTGTAATTATGCCATTCTCCCTGTGTTGGATTAATATGAAATTGCGTTTCTATGTTAAACGATATTGCCGAAGCTAATTGCTCCATCCTATCCATTATTGGTTATTATTTATTTCGTAGAGTTGATTTGTAATTTATAGAATTATGAATTTCTGAAAAAGAAATTTTACGTTCGTATTTCGATTATTAATGTAACCGTTGTTTTTTGTTTTATTACTACTTTTATTGTTATTGTTTATATATTTTTTTTTTTAGAAATGTTTTATTAAATTTTCATATCGCTGTTTCCGTATCACATAATCAATATATACATATTATATACTTGACATCCATTCTCGGATCATGCGCATACGTAGTATGGTGTTTCTTTTTACATATTATATCATGGGTCTCTACTAAATTAAGTAGCCTTCCTGTTTTATTATATGTACCGATATCTACTTCGAAAATTATTTCTTTGTTGCCTAACTTTTCAAACTGAATATAGAAATTTTTATTAAAATACTTATCGTAGCACGTTATGTTTAACATAGGATAGTGGTCTAAATCTAATCTTTTTAAAAATTTTTGTCCGAATGTCCGTTCCATACTACTATCACATTCTCTTTATTACCTCTACGTATGTAACTGTCAATATATCCTTATTCAAATTATTCCTGGTTGAACTCAAACTTTGTTGTAATTGGTCTAGACAAGCATCTCTCAGATCAGTTTTTACTCTGAACACTCTCTTTATCTCTCTTATTGCCACCTGAAGCTCCGTCTCACACATAGGTCGAGCTTCTTCGTTAAGTGGTAGCAAAAGAGGTCGTCCCTCCAGTTTCCTAATCTTAAATCGGTCTAAGCTATTGGATATAGCTCCGGAGATGACAATTGCTCGTCTTGTTCACCATTGAGAACTCGAAGTCCATAATTATGAATTTATGTGTCTCTTTTCTGTATAATTAAATATTTTGTATCTTAATACTAAAATAAATCTAATTTACTATCTTTATTCATGTTTTTTTCTCTTTTTTTTTTTATTTTCTTATATATTTTTTCTTATATACTAGTCTCCCTCATCGTGTTTAACTCTGTTCCTTGTTCGTGTATTAAGTTTACTACATATCTGTATCTGTATCTGTTCACACATTTACAATTATGGTGTATACTAATAATTAGTAGTACAATGGTCATTATTAGAATGCTTACTCCTACACATATTATAAAATTATAATAATGTATTTTAAATTTAGGATTTTCTAGTTTTGTTACAATTTGTGTGCTGGTGTTATTAATAATTATTTTACTAGCTATATTTGTTCTATTTTCTATTCCTTCTGTAGTATCTGACGTGATATCGCCATAGTCAAACTCATTTACTACATTTGTGGAGTCTATCATTGTTAAGTTTGCTGTAATCATTTGCGATATTATTTCGTAATGGGTATTATTTGTATTTTTGTTATACTCGAAATTATTCAGTGTAGTTAAATTATAGTCATGCTCACTTGTCATGATAGGTTTTATTGTAGTTGAAATTGTCTGCAATGTTGGATTAGTTATGTTGGTTTTATGTAGTAACTTTGAATGTATTACACTTAGGTGTCTAACATTTTTCGGAAATAATATGAATTTTTCATTGTTTAATCCTATTGTTTTCAATGTTAATTCACACGTTTTTTCGATAATAAGTTTTGTTAAAGTGTTATTTAATACAATAGTCGTAGGTTTTATGGAGAATATACACCCCAGGTTCATATGTACCCGTGTGTTGTTCTCATCATTCAAAGCTAAAGTTATACGTTCCGTTGTTCCCCAAGTCGTTCGTTGAAGTTCAACACGACTATCGTTCACTTCATAAAAAACTATTGTTTCTTCATGGCTCGTTACTCCCTTTACCGTCATAATGATTAACCTATAATTTCATTACTTATTACTTATATTATTTTATTATTCTATTACTTATTACACATTTATGCTCTATATCTATACTTAATATTATTATTTTTTTTATTATATTATTATTTTTTTATATCTATTTCTGTTCATACATTTTCAACAATTGGTCCATTCTGTCGCTTCTTTTACGACTTACCATCACCCTTTGTTTCATTTCTTTTCTATATTTTTCCCTGTCGTGCTCTAACATTTCGTCAGCCTCCGGCATTACGTCTAACCAATCGTTTATCACTATACAAAATTGCTCTCTCAAGTCGTTTTTTTCATAAACGTCATGTATATAAACCGTAATGTTTTTCGTAAATCTTTCTAATTCCGATTGCGAATATGGTTCGCTCATTTTCTTATTAGCATTTTCCATATGTGACTTTAAACAACTAGGTGCTTCGTCCCTTCTTAAGAAAGTAGTAACGTTATGTTTTTCCCGTTTGATCATGTCGTATAGATAATTTATGAATTTGGTTTTCTTTTCCCTAAAAATAAATACTTAATCTTAAACTACACTCTAAGTCTTATTTACCTTATTTATAATACTTAGTTAATTATATTTAATTTCTACCTAAACTTTCGTATCGGATTTCTAATCATCCTTGTCTAGTTTGCCTTTTTCGTAATATTTTTTTACATCATTTTTATGTACAGTCACCTTCCTTCTACCTCTCTGTATTACTACATTTTCGGTATCCAAAACCTCTAAAATTTCAAAAGGTCCTTTCCATAACGGACTTAATTTGTTTTTCTGGGTTTTGTCTTTCAGTAATACCAAATCTTTCACATCTAAGTCTTCGCTAAATTCCTTTTTATCATACTGTTTTTTAGATTTTATCTTCTTATTAATTAATCTTTCTCTGGCAATTTTATGTGACTCCTGCATTTTTTGTTTTAAATCGAATATATAATCATCGTAATTATACCTAGGTTCAGGGCTACATTTTAACTTGACTGGTATGTCCAATTCTTTTCCATATATAACGCGTAAGGTTGGTAATTAGTCGAACTATGTTCCGTTGAATTACATACGAATAATGCATATGGCAATAGTTGATCCCAATTATTTAAATCTTTGTCTACATAGTGTCTCAAATATTCGGCTAAAGTTCTATGTGATCTTTCTAAGCTACCGTTAGTTTGCGGATGATAAGGACTCGTATTTATTTTATTAATCTTTAGTAGTTTACACACTTCTGTGAAAATCTTACTAAGAAAGTCTGTACCTTGATCAGTTAATATAGTTTCAGGTATACCGTGCACACATACGAAATTTACTACAAACGCCTGGGCGATAGTGTTCGCCGTATGATCTGGTAACGGAACACCTAATGAATATTTCGTTAGATCGTCCTGCATAGTCAATATATATGTGTGCCTATTGCAGTAGGTATTAGAGGTCCTACTATATCCATAAATATTTTTTCAAACGGTCTAGAACTTGTCGTAGTTATAATCATCGGACTACGGTGATGCCTATTAGTTGTTTTATTCGTTTGACACGACGGACAGTTTTTTATATATTCCCTTACTTCTTGTTTTAACCCTGGCCAGTTGAATTGTCGTTTAATTTTCTTAACCGTTCTATTTAATCCAGCATGACCCCCTAGTAATGAGTCATGAAATTGCTTGAAAATAATTAATTTTTCCTCATTAGTGTACTCTAATTTAGTACAGATTATTATTTCTATATCTGTATTTCGAAATATATACCTAATCATTGATCTTGTTTTTGTCCAGTCCAACCCGTCTTTCTTTCCTAACTGGTTCATGGCTAACTTATTCAAGGAATTTTTAATGCAAAAGTACTTTAAATTTAATAATGCAAAATGCATATTTTCACTTGTGGTTAATTGTTTTTCTTTACTTTTAGTTATCAAAAATATTATGTATCTTTCTTCGTAATTAAAATATACTACGTCGCCTATTTGTTTATTTGATTCTAGCATTTTATTCGTTCCAAATTTTCGTTTTAATTCGTAGTTTATTCCCGATTTAAAGTTATAATATTTTTCTATTTCTGATACAATATGATATTCTGCGGGTGATTCTAGTAATTCACCGTTCACCTCTTTCACATTACTATTCGTTATTATTGTTGTTTCCGATTTTTCTAGAAAGCTCGTATAACTTTCGTCCTTAATTTCTTTTATACTATACATTCTACTTAAAGCATCTACGTTCGAATTTTGTACTCCCGGTTTATATTTTATTTCGTAATCGTATTCCTCAAGCTGTATGCGCCATCTCGCCAACTTTGATAACGGATCTTTTAAGTTAAATAACCAAGATAATGGTCTATGATCAGTGAGTATCACGAATTTTCTACCGTAAAGATAGGGCCTAAATTGTTTAACCCCGTATACAATCGCTAAACATTCTAGTTCAGTAGTTGAGTAATTCATTTCACTTTTATTCAAAGTTCTAGATGCGTACGCTATTGGTAGGTCGCTACCTATCGTTCCTTGGGATAGTATAGCTCCTAGAGCCTTACCACTAGCGTCGGTTGTAAGTATAAATTGTTTCGTAAAATCTGGATATTGTAAAATCGGTTCTGCACAGAGTGCGTTTTTCAATTTGTCGAAAGCTACCTGACAATTTTCATCCCAATTAAATTTAACATCCTTTTTTAATAAGTGTGTCATTGGTTTAGCTAACATACTATATCCCTGTATAAATTTCCTGTAGTACCCCGATAAACCAAAAAATGATTTTATTTGCTTTACAGTTTTGGGCACCGGAAATTCTAATACTGATGTTATCTTTTTCGGATCCGGTTTTATTCCGTGTTCCGAAATTATGTGTCCCAAATATAAACATTCGCGTTTTAGAAATTCGCATTTATCTGGTTGTATTTTTAAATTATGGGTACGTAGACGTTCGAATACGTCTATCAGCTTATTGTTATGATCGCTCAAATTTTTCGCATAAATAATAATATCGTCTAAATATACTAAACATTTAATGCCTATTATCCCCGACAATACGTTATTCATTAATCGCTGAAATGTAGCGGGACTTGTTTTCATTCCCATAGTCATACGTTTAAAATGGTAATGACCTTGACCGGTCGAAAACGCTGTCATTTCGCGAGATTCCTTCGCTAAAGGTATTTGATAGAAACCGTTTGCTAAATCTAAAATGGTGAAAAGCTGACATTGTCCCAATTGATCTAATATTTCCGTAATATTAGGTAACGGATGAAATTCATTTAAAGTTACTTCATTGAGTGCCCTAAAATCAATTACTATTCGAAATTTATCTTTACCAGATGAATCTGATTTTTTTTTTACTAACAACAAAGGTGCATTAAAAGGTGACATAGATCGTTCTATGATATCGTTTTGTTCCATTTTAATTAATTGTTGTTCAATTTCCTTTTGCTGTGCCTGTGGCAATCTATATGGTCTTTTATATATAGGCGGTTGATTGGCGGGTAATCTTATTACGTGTTCCGCGGCGTTAGTAAATGTTAAATAATCGTTTTCCAAATGAAATACATCGGAAAAATGTTCGCATATTTCTAATATTGTTTTACGTTCCTCATTATTTAAATGGTCACTACGTATTAAACTTTTTATTTTATTTACGCGATCGTTATTGTCATTTACTACAGTTATTTCGTGTAATTTATATTCTATGTCATTGTCGTATAATATTTTATTTAATTGGTCCTCATAAATGTTTTGTGGTAATTCAGAAATATTCAGTATACTTATCACCGTGTTTCCATTCTTTACCGTGTTTATTATATTAGCGCAATATACGTCCTGTATTAATTCTTGTTTCTGTATTAAAATATTTTTATTTTCCATTATCGGATCAGCTATTGGGATAGATATTATTGTTTCCGTTCGCGGTTTTAATGTGTAACATATTTTATCTTATTTAATTCGCACGGAGTGTTATCATTTATAGTTAATATATTATTTGCAACATCTATTATCGCGTTAGTTTGTAACAGGAAGTGGTGACCTAGAATTCCATCTCGCGGTATTGGAAATTCCTTATCGACCACATGAAATTCCGTTTTTATTTTATTATTATTTAATATTAATATTATTGTAATTTTGCCTATGGTAGTTACTATTTTATCATTAATGCCTTTTAAATTTATTTTTTCTTTTTCGTTTACTAATGTTTCGCCTGTTAATTTATTTATTTTTATTAAATTGATTTCACTACCGGTGTCTAAAAGAAGATTTGCTGTATTTGTTTTAAAGTTAGGTGATTGAAATGTAACATGATTTTCATTAATTACTGATACGATGGTGAAACATCGTTGGGTGATAATTCCTCCGTTACGGCCGTTATTTGGTTGATCGAACGGACGCCGTTCCCGTTCGACACTTGACCGTTTCCCGTCCGGTTTGCATTATTACGCTCATCCCGTTGCCTACTATAACAGCTAACACTATCGTGTCCTATCTTATTGCAATAACTACAAGTTATTGGTGCTGAATTATTGTTAAAATTATTATTAGTATTTTGTCGTGCGTTATTATTTTGCGGTTGCTGATTATTATTATTATTCCGACGCGCAACTTGTGTAACATTACCACGACAATCGCGAGCGACATGATTAGTTCTGCCGCAAATATAACATCCGGGATCGTTTTGCTGTCTCCGATTATTATTATTATATTGACCGTTATTATTACGCGGATAATTATTATTATTATTATTATTATTATTGCGACCGAAATTATTAAAATTATTATTACGATTAACGTTATTATAATTATTAGGACCTTGTCTATTCTGACCACGATTATAATTTTGCTTATAACCGAATTTCTGTCCATTTGGGTTATTTCCCTGATAGTTATTTGACCAACGATTTCCGTTATTATTTTTATTTCCGTTTTGATTTACTTTAGTCTCGTTATTTTGTAATTCTTTGAAAACTAAATTCGATTTCTAACTGCCTAGCCATTTGCATTGCCAGTTCTAAAGTTTCTGGGTTCCTAGCTCGTAATATTGTTGTAAATCCATTTTTAACCCGTTTATATAAATTGCTAATGCCTGATCCTTTAGAGTTTGCCTTAAAATTCTCGCCTCTTCGGGCGTTTTATTTGCCAATGTTGCATTACATAAATTATAATATAGCTGTTCTACGCGACCCGTATAAGTTAATACATCTTCGTCATTTTTCATACGAACTGAATTTAATCCTATTTGTAATGTTTGTGGTGACAATTGCTGTTCAAAAGCCCCCCTTAATATTTTTTTAATAGTTTCCCAATCACTGGTTTCCCTATACCGACATACTTCTAACGCCTTGCCAGTAATCCTAGTATTAATAAATTTCACTAATAAGGGTATAGTTTCTTTATCTACGGCCTCACATGCATAATCGCATGCCCGTATGAACGAACAAACGTCTTTTGCATCGGCACAAATTGGTATCATAGCAGTGACCTGCTCAATTGTAGCCTTTACACTAGACATTTTTGTTCTTGCTTCCTCTTTACTGGTCCTAATTCTGAGTGGACTAAATTTGGTGTACTACGTAACCCTATTAATCTTTGTTCTAATCCGGTATTTGAGTCTTCTCTAACAGTAGTATCTAACAAACTTTTCCCTGTTGTTTTTTCCTTATTAATTCCCTGTGTAGAGTCGCTACCCTCTTTCGTATTTATACTTATGTTTACTAATTTATTTACTTCAATATTTTTATTTAACTCTACCTGAGTTCCGATTTCTTTTGTTGTATCTGTTTCCTCTTCCGAACTATTACTATCGTTTTCACTATAACTATTTTCTTCTTTTTCCTTATTCATACGTTTATTTTTATATTCATTTATTATAACTTAAATTAAATACGCTTTATTTCTTAAATAAAATTTTTTTTATTATTATTTTTTCCAATTATTAATCAAACATTAATCTCTTTAAAATATTTATCAATATATTTTATTATAAAATTCTCGTAATATTTTTGTTATTCCCCCAATTATTTCTATCTATATTTTTTTTTATTTTTTTTTCTCTAGGATTTTTTTTTTTTTTTTTTTTTTTTTTATCCTCTCTAAAATTCACAATATACGTCAAGTAATTTTTTTTCAACACGATAGGACTTTCTCGCCTATAAAATTCACAATTATCTTTTAATTATAACACGGCTTATTTCTGCCTAAATAAATCTCCGATTATTAAAATCGCTAAATACGGCTCTTCCCGGCCTAAATAAATTCACAATTATTTTTCCACAAAATACGGCTCTTTTTGGCCCAATAAAATTCACAATTATTTTTCAATATACGGCTCTTCTCGGCCCAATAAAATTCACAAGTATTTTTCAATATACGGCTCTACTCGGCCCAATAAATTCACAATTATTTAATTCACAATATATATGGCTCAAATCCGCCCCAAAATAATTCCTTTCATCAACTTTTAAAATATGGCACTTTTTCAGCCTAAAATAATTCAATACTTTTATTTATCAATATATGGCTCAAATCCGCCCCAAAATAATTCCTTTCATCAACTTTTAATATATGGCACTTTTTCAGCCTAAAATAATTCAATACTTTTATTTATCAATATATGGCTCAAATCCGCCCCAAAATAATTCCTTTCATCAACTTTTAAAATATGGCACTTTTTCAGCCTAAATAAATTCAACACTTTTAATTCTCAATATATGGCTCAAATCCGCCCCAAAATAATTCCTTTCATTAACTTTTTTAAAATATGGCACTTTTTCAGCCTAAATAAATTCAATATATAAGGACTTATTACTTGCCTTCCCAATAATTCAATAAATAAGGTCTTAACTGCCTTCAATAAAATTCTCAATTAATATTCTTTTTAATTCACAAAATAAACTCTCTTTTTTTTTTCTTGCGTGTTCCTTGACGTATAATTCACTAATAATTTTTTTCCTATAATTATTTATTTCCGTATTCTTCACGTATAATTTTCTTTAAATAAAATATTTTCCCCTTAATTATAAAATTTTTTTTTTTACAATATATTCCTTTTTTTTTTGTATTATTTTTTTTTTAAAAAAAAATAAATTTATTTATACTATTCTTACGATATTTATCTTAAATAATTTTTCCGCATAAAAAAAATAATTTTCTTGTAAAATATTTAATTTTAATAAAATAATTTGATTTTCGTAATTAAAAAAAAATGTTTAAATTAATTAAAATAATTTTTCTTTCCTTTTATATTAAAAATAAAATTTATTATTACTATTTCCTTTATAAATTTTATTCTTCTGCTATTATATTTTATAAATAAGATAATAAAATAAAATAAAATTTTATTTTAAAATTTAAAGTATTATTTTTTTTTTCTGAAAAATCTTCTATGTCAAAATATTTTATTTATTTAAAAAATAAAATATTTTTATTATTAATTTTTTTGATTGACTTTTTTTTTTAACTTATTATTTTTCCTGAAAGTTCTTTATGTTACTTTGTTGTATTTCCTTTTGGAAATAATAAAATATATTTTTTTTTAGATTCTTAATTTATTAATTTTTTCTGAAAAATTATTTATGTCTTTTTTTTTTCCTTAAAAAAAAATATTCTTATTTATTTATTTGTTCCTCGAAAAATTATTTATATTTGAAATATTTGAATATTTTATAACTAAAATAAAGTTGTATTATTTTATTATTGAATAAAAATTTTATGCGTAAAAATAATCTAAGTGTATTATTAAAATATTAAATTTATTTAATCGTTGCGTTTTTTTTTTATTATTTTTATTTTTGCTTATTCTAAATTTTTCCCTTTTTTAAATTATTTATTTAATTTTATCAAGATATTTTATTTAATGTTTCACGGGGAATATATATATATACACCTTCACAATTAAAAGTAACTTATACGATGGAGTTTTTATTCCAAAGGAGACGCGAACAGAGTTAGACGCTTAAAATTATTCTACATTAAGAAAAAAAATTATGCTTACACAACGATGGTTTGAGTTGATGCTTCCATTCTTCTTGATTGCTGAGCCGTGGTGTTACTTGTTGATTCTTTCTCTTTCGGAGTCGCTGAAGTTGACGTTCTGCAGTTGTCTTCTTCAACAGTGATTCGTTGCCGAATGTGCCTCCGTGAATTCTTCGAAGTGGATATATTTTTAATTTTTTCGAAAAATTTTCGAAGTGGAAAAAAAATATTTTTTCCGAAAATTTTCTAAGTTCGAAAAAATTAAAATTGTTCGTCCAAAGAATTCTTATTTGAAAGAATCCTACCGACTGCGCCAATTTTGTAACGTGCCACGTACAATCAGTTGAATGATGTCGATTTGGAAAAGGTTTTGTGAAATGATTGAACTCTCGAAATTATTCTAAGTGTTTTTTATTTAAAATTATTCTAAGTCCAATTAATTAATTTAATAAAACTTGTGAAAAATATTCTAAGTCCAGGAGACATAAAATATTAAACTGGGTGACGTGAAGGTGCTTGCGCTAACTCTGGTGGATCACGTCTGAATTGTGCCTAATCTGGGCCCCCTTATATATCGTCCAGGGACTCCCGCGGTACCTTCAGATCCCTGATGGTCATCTGCACCTCATCCGCTTCTTCCCACGCTTTGCGTTATCTGAACGCCGTCGTGCGTCAAACAATATTCCTATTATTCTATCGGATGGTAATTGTGTGCCTATAATATTTTATAACCGGGTGACAAGCATACGTGCGATGATCCGTCTTTGACCCTGAACGATGCCGCACATAGTATAATTTGGTACAATGTACTATTGTCGCTGCGTTCGGCATTATTACGCCGCCCGCCGCCGTTGATGATTTATATTAATATGTTTAAGAAAATATGTACTTAATCTCCTGCTCACCTTTAGAATCCGATTATAGTAATATTTTACACCCCTATCATAAAATGTCTGTTGCACCCCCAATGTTAGGTTATTGTTGGCTATGGTATGTAGTAATTTATATATTATATTTAATATAAGTATCAGAGCACGTTGCAATATTATAATATAACAATATATTATATTATGTTACTTTTTATTGCTTTTACTTTTACAGCTTATAATTACGAGGTTCAAGTGGTGC
Source organism: Aphis gossypii (assembly GCF_020184175.1). Taxonomy (NCBI): domain Eukaryota; kingdom Metazoa; phylum Arthropoda; class Insecta; order Hemiptera; family Aphididae; genus Aphis; species Aphis gossypii. The sequence continues at coordinate 29,428 of NW_026083022.1, forward strand.
TATGACTCCAAAAATACTGATATCAAGATCGTGAGTGGTGTTACGACCAGCCTCTGACTCATCTGTCTATCTCAAATATCCCTACTTTCTATCTAGCTCTTGTCTTGGTTTCCCTTTTATATGATTGTCATAAAGAATGGGTGGTTCTCTGTATATGCAGGGTCTTGAAAATGTGTTTATGTATTCTTGTTGATTCTTATAGATGTGACATTGAGTTTCAACTTTTTTTAAAAGTATTATTAGACATTCCACGCTCTTTGTCTTGTCCTCGCATTCTTGTGTCAATACATTTTATTAATTAATATAATTTTTTTTTAATTATTTCCGTAACAGTACAATTGAATTTTGTTTTAATATACTTTTCCAAATAGAAAATATTTTGTTATTATATTAATAAATTTTCAATATTTAAAATGGTATTATACATAAATTATAGTTTTTTATCGATAAATTAAAACTGTTATTGATTCTTACAGAAAGGTTTAATGGGTTGTATTAAAATTTATAACAACCATACACATAGCATCAACACAGCAGAAAGCCTTAGATATTTACCAGCTAATAATGATGTAAAAAACTTATTTTATGAGTATTTTGACAATGGTATGAGCATAGCTGAAGCTCAAAAATATCACGAACAGTTGTTAGAGTTGAAAGAAGATTTTAAACTAGAAACATTAGCTAATGGTTGTATAAATCCATGTTACCGTACTATTCGTTATTGGCATGACAATTGGAAAAATTTAAACTTGGGTCCACGTACTGGTGATGGATTAATCGAGGTAAGTTATTTAAACATATAATAAATAATTGTAATTATAATTAATTATTGATAACTAATATACATATATTTTTTTAGAAAATCAAAGAAAAACAGAAGGTATATGAAGAAAGTGGTACCATAGTTCTATTTAAAGAAAACCCATTTGGTATAATTATAATTACGCTAATCATGAAAAGAGCTCACCAGCTAAATTTTTCAAAAGAAATTATATTTGTTGATAGCACCAGTGCATGTGATCCATTAAATCATGCCATAACTTTTATAATGTGTCCCAGTGCAGCAGGGGACAATAATAGTTACCAAAGGTCAAACTTATGAATCTTATTGTCAAGGATTTTCATTATTAAAAGAAGCTCTTCCTGAAAGCTTTTGTGGACAAGGATTTCCTAATATTTTTATTACAGACCAAAGTTTAGCAGAAATTAATGCAATTAACTATATTTGGCCGAAAAGTTCTACATTACTTTGTGTATTTCATGTTCTTCAGGCTGTTTGGCGTTGGTTATGGGATTCGAAACATAATATACCATTGGAAAAACGTAAAATACTTATGAAAGAGTTTCGAACTATCTTGTACTCCGAATCAATTGTTGATGCAGAACATGCATATTTAAAGTTAATTGGAGAAAATCTTGACTATCCAAATTGGATAAACTATGTACAAAATTATTGGAGTTATAGACAAAAATGGTGTTTATGTTTTAGAGATCATACATAAAGAGGTCATGTTACAAATAATTATTGTGAGGTTGCTGTAAGACTATTTAAAGACCATGTTTTATGTAGGGTAAAAGCTTATAATGTTTTAGCTCTAATTGATTTAACATGCACTGCCTTAGAAAACTATTATAAACATAGATTAAGAGAATTTTCAGACAGTAGAAATGCATCGTCTAGATTATTTCTACAAAAAATGATTAAAAAAACAACTTATTTAAAAAAAAAAATGATTATTCAAGAAAGCGATGATGAGTTTTTAGTACCGAGTGAAGAAGAAAGTGGTTTATTGTACTATGTTGACACTAATAGTGGACTTTGTTCTTGTTCAGCTGCTCTTACTGGAAAGTTTTGTAAACACCAATATGCTGTTTATAATTATTTTGGTGTTAGGTCTGAATTTTGTCCAGTTATAACTCCCACAGATCGTTTCAACATAGCTAAAATTGCCTATGGAGATAAAGTTGTAGATGAATCCTTTTATGAACCTTTCATAAAAGAAAATAATGGTCCAATTAATACCTATCAACCGACGTTTGAGTTTTTCTTTTGTTTCCTACGTCACCGTCGCGACCGACCTGGGACAACCACTGCCGTTAACTAGGCCGCGTCAATACTAACATCCGTACTTAACAAACAATTATTATTTAAAAACTATATCACCATAAGGATTGACGACATTTCACTTAGCATACTAGTAGCTTGCATCTTTTCTCAATTACACGTAAATCAGATAAATGACTATTTAATTTCCTAAACAGAATAGACTTAAAACCGATATTCACACGTATTAGCTTAATATCATTCCTGTTATAATATAATCTGTATATGGCATAGTTCTTTTGTACATGTACTCATATATATCACTGAGTATAGCTGAATCGGATTAGTCTGCCCTGAGTGCCCTGACACTTTTATCGATATCGTTCGCTCGCTCTGACTTTAAAAAATTTCCAGAGTTGTAAAATTTTTATAAGTGTTTAAACATTTTACTATTTTTCTTTTTGTTTTCATTTTAAAAATATGTTTAAATGCGTGCAGTTCCCGTCGGTATTCAGTGCTAAACGTAATTTGGTTGCCCACCAAAAAAAAGCATGACGGAGTTCGTATTCCGGGTACTGTTTGTGCGTCAACATTCACTTTCAAAACTGGTTTAAACAAACACCTAAAAAATACACATGGTATCGTACCAGGTCCAGATATAAGCCTAGACCAAATGTTATGAGGAAAAGTGATGGAACCCCTCTAACAGGCAACAAAGAGATTGCATGCGAATTCAAAGATATGTTTGCGAAGCTTTTGAACCAGCCAATAATTAATATCACTGTAAACGAGCTAACGACAGTAGAACAGCTATTCGAAGCTCCGTCAAAAAATGAATTAGAAACGGGATTAAATATGCTTAAGAATGGTAAAGCACCAAGTGTAGATGAAATAGTATCAGAATGTTTAAAAAAGGGTAGACCGTGCTTACTAGAACAACTTCTTAAATTAATTAACATACTATTTGAACAAGAGAAAATACCCGAATCGTGGAGAGTATCTGTCCTTTGTCCTGTTTTTAAAAAAGGAGATATCATGGAGTGCGAAAATTATGGGGGGATCTCCTTACTCAACACGACTTATAAGATTCTATCTAACATTCTTCTGATCAGAATCAATCCATATATTAAAGAAATAATAGGAGAATATCAAGCTAGAAAGAGTCACGAGTTCAATAAAGACATGCACCTTATGTTCGTAGATGAACGTAAGTGTAAATGTCTATGGGTTGGACAAAAAATTCCAGCCACGCGAGGAAATACCCGACGTATGAGGTGTACGCCCTTCGTGTAGTAGACGAGGAGAAAGCCAACCATTTTGACTTGCTGTTGGTGACAGACAAAAATCTGTCGCATTACGTCTACATCTCCAATTTTTCCCACCTGATATGTGCTCAGAAAACTAAACTCACTGAGAGAGTTGTATTTTGTAAAAGGTGCTTTACCAGCTTATATAATCAAATATATAAACGCAAGCTGAGCGGGGAGGAAGCGTTAAAGCAGCATAAGTTGTTTTACGGGGCGCACAAACCAATATTGCCTAAAATGTCTAAGGAGAGTGATTGTGTTATATTTGATGAGTGGAAAAACACAAAGAGACACCCATTTGCCATCTTTGCTGATTTTGAGACACTGATAGTTAAAACGGACGAGGTAAAGGGGAAAAATACAAAGACTGTTCATAAACATGAGGCTATGAGCTATGGTCTCACTGTGAAGGCGAGTAAAGATGTACCGACAGAGCTATTGGGTGAACACAAGATACCGACAGCACCAGTTATCTACCGAGGAAGTGAGAGCCAGCCTGATGTTGCTAGACATTTTGTTGATACCGTGACGGATATATCGTTAAAGATTGAAAAAATACTAAAGACCAATATAACCATAAACATATCCGCTGATGACGTCTAGGCTCACGAAGCAGCAACGCGTTGCAATTTATGTAAAATCGAATTTAGCCCACCCTCGGAGATACTTTCTCGCAAGACAGCTGACCATTGCCATCTATCGGGGAAATATCGTTAAGCTATATGTAATGTATGCAATCAAAAATTGTGAATACAAAACTATGTATCGATATTTTTCCACAACTTGTCCAACTACAACACACACCTAATAGTCACAGAACTTGGTCATGACACAGTGAGGAAAAATATATTTCTTATACGAAATATGTGTCAAGCAAATTTTCGATTCGGTTTATTGATACTTTCCGCTTCATGGCAACGAGTCTAATTTCACTCGCTAAAAATCGGATAACACCAGGTCTTGAAAATTTTCGTGAAACAGCTAAAATGTTTACTGGAGTACTGGAAACGATATGCTGCTTGCGACACGGAAAAGGATGTACCCGTATGAGTTCACCGATAGCTGGAACAAGTTGGACGATAGGCTATTACCACGGAAGAGAGACTTTTACAGCACATTGACTGAGTCGGGGATAAAGGATGAAGAGTTCGATCACGCCAAGGAGGTATGTTATACGTTGTGCGCGTATTTAGATCTATATTTTAAAATTATTGTATTTTACAGGTCTGGGATCACTTCAATTGCAAGACATTAGGCGATTACAGTGATTTATGCCTAAAAATCGATGTGTTACTGTTGGCGGACGTCTTTGAAAACTTTCGTGATGTTCGTATGAAGACCTGGATGCCGCTCACTACTTCACCGCACCCGGTTTAAATTTCCACGCAATGTTGAAGTATACGGGTGAGAAGTTGGAACTTCTGACAGATTACGATATGCTCTTGATGTTTGAGAACGGTTAGTATAATATTATATTTAAAAATATACACTTAAACATTTTTTTTAGGTATTTGTGGTGGATTGGTGCAGGTCAGCATGCGGTATGCCAAGGCCAATACTGCTAAGACACCTGGTTATGATGAGATGAAGGAATAATCGTGGTTGATATACCACGTTATTTTTAAATTTTTAAACTTTATAGGTAACAACTTATACGGTTGGGCAATGGCTGAGTACATGCCGTACGGTGAGTTTAACTGGGTTGAACCCAACTTCGATGGTTAGGACGGTTTAACAGCAACATCGGATAAAGGACGGTTATATAAAGTAGATGTGTTGTACCTGAAAGAGTTGCACGATAATCATAATGACCTGCCTTTCCTGGCACAAAATAGTATACCGCGTGGATCAAAGGTACGAAAACTGATAGCTACATTTGAAAAGTAAACTACGTTATACACTATCAGGGCTTTGCACCGGAATCTTTTTTTCGGGTTTCGGGTTTCGGGTGTTGAAAGAAATTTCGGGTTATTGAATTCGGGTGTTACGGGTTAACACACTTTTCGGGTTACGGTAAAATGCAAATTTATTCGGGTTAATTCGGGTTGATTCGGGTGTTAAAAAAACCACATGTTGTATATCAATTAACATGAGATTTTCAATGCAAATTTGATATAGTAATCTGATTTAATATTTAAAGTAAACATAATGAAAAATTAAATTAAATATTATACTTATTAGTTATTAGTTTATTACTTAATACTTAGTACTTACTCAGTCATTTTTCTACAGAAGAAAGTTCTCGTTTATTACATATTTTAATTTTTAACTAAACATATTTTGAATTTTCCTTATATTTATTTTTGATTAAGAAGTTACTGGTTAGACAACACAATTACTATTGTAGTATTGTCTATTTTTGAATATTGTGAAATAAAATAAAACAATAAAATAATTAATTATTATTATTTTGTCAGTTACAAAAAACATTCTTAACCTTAACACTTTCAACTTTTAAGTTTTAACAATATAAAATAGAAATATAGAAAACAATATAGTAAATTAGTAACAAAATACAAATTAATAGGTAATTACTAAACAGTTAACAGTCAAACTTTTAGGACTTAACAATAAAAATTTAAAAAAATAAATACATAAATTGATGATAAATTAAATATTTAGGTAAATGACTACATTATTACTTAATAGTTAATTGTATCAAATATATGATTACATCTTATTATCATTATTTTTTCTAGCATGTCACTTGTAAGTGACATGCACAAATCTGATGAATAAACTTTAACCCCGAGAAATCGTTCAACAGACACCTAAATATAGTATAGTTATTTCTATTTTAGTATTTTGAATTTTCTAATATTAATAAATAATTATTAAGTACCATAAAATGGGGTGAATAAAAATAAATGCTAATGTAAAAATACTAAAAATAAAAAGTTGTTACTTTGATGTCTATCTTATGGCTTATGTAATATCAATATATTAATATTTTCTACATATAAAGAATTGTTAACCGGTGAGTACACAATTATAAATTATAATTTATATTTAATATAAATAAATTGAAAATTTGAAATTGAATAATATTAATAACCGAAGTTAAAACTAAAGTGTAAAAACTAAAATCAATAATAATTAAAAATCTAAAAATGTTCAGTACTTACTTGAGTAACAGGAACACTAAGTTTACTTGTGCTAATCTAAAAAGCTCTGGTTTAATCAACTTCAAATCCTGCCAATACTGTCTAATACCCGAGGAATGATGTAAACGTTGAATATTATCATAGCTTTGTAATAACAAACGGATTGGTATTGCTTCAACACTTTCGTTATTTTCTTGTATAGAAACACATGTTTTAGTTTTAATAAAATCTTCCAAATCATCTTCAACATTTGACAAATTATGATTGTCAACTTCACAATGAGTTTCAGATACAATCATTTCATCATTTGTAATTGGCCTTGAACTTTTATCTAATCACAAAATCATCTTCCACACATCAACTAAAATATTAATTGCTTTACACTTGGAGTCTTCATCTAGGAGACATTGAAATCTTGGGTCCAAATAAATACCTAAAACAGTTCAAATTTTCAAAATTACAAAAATGTGCATGTAAAATTTAAATTAATAATTATATAAAATAATGTAGGTATACATGAAATATCTGTTCAAATTTTATTTTTTTAAATGTAATTAGTATTTATATTTATTATTTTTACTACAAAGTACAATTGCAGAAAAAAACTTTAAAAAAAATGTAACATATAATTATAATATCAATATGGATATTTTATTTTTAGTTTGTATTTGAAAAAAATAGTAATTTGAAACTTACCAGCTAAAAAAATAGGATTATCCAACAATAGTTTTTTCTCTTCTTTCCATTGAAGTAGATAAACTATTTGATAAGCCTGATCCTACTTTCTTAGTATCTCTGTAACACTTAAGCCAAATTCCATAAAAATCTCCGATAGTAAGGTCTTCTTTTTGAAGTTGAACTGTCGCATGCTTAGCAGGTAATAAAGCTTTTACCTGTGAAAATTATCAATATTTAAATAATCAAATGTATAGTTAAATACTTAAATACCATTGTGTTAAAAATGTTATGGAAACTTTTTGAAACAAGATAGGAAAAACCTCGGGTAAAATTTTAAAAAATAAGATTAAACATTAAATAATACAAGATGACATACTAAAATTTCTGTTTTCTGCCATTGATTATCAGTTACATTCATTCTTTAAATGTATCGGACACATCTTTACACACATCTTTAACTCTAAGAGACGATTTAACATGTCACAAGAACTACCCCATCGAGTCTCCACATCAATGATTGCCTTTTTAGCTTGTGGATGTAGACTTTTTATCATTCGAAATACTGTTGGTGTTCTTAATTTTTTCACTATCTATGAGCAACCATTATCATTATTCATACAATTTTAAAATTAATAGTTACAGTCTACAGATACCTATTTTAAATATTTAATTAATAACTTATATTACCTCTCTCATTTTAGAAATAAAACTTCGATCAGATGTTGATTTAAGTGCATCGTCCACACAAAGTTGTAAAGTATGCACAGAGCAACGAATTAACACATGTAGAGACTTCAAAGTATGTTCTTCAAAATCAAAATCATTGTTTTCGTTTGAAATCACAGTTACTAAATCATCTTCTAAGCCATCTAGAGGATCCAATTCCAAATCTTCACTAATTGGATTATTATTTGTATTATCATTATCTTGAATATCTTCTAACAATTCTTCATCTTGAGAAATATGTAACACATTTAAAAAAAATTAAAATTTTATTTAGTTTAACAATAATTGGTCGATAAATAACTATAGATACCTAATGAATTTAATACTTAACCATAGGTACTTGTACTACTTTGCAATTTTTAATTTTTATATGTGCAGATACTAAAATCATTAGGTACCTACTATAGTCTAAAATCATTAAGTTTATATTATAATTTATAATACCTCTTACTAATTTATTGATTACCTAATATTTAATTTACAACAATATTCAGTATTTACCATCAATTATTATAAGTAAACACTAACAACTAAAGTCTAAAAGTCTTAACATTGTTAAGCTAAAATAAAAATTTAATTTTTTTTTGTTAGGTACCATAATTTTCTTTATGCATTAGGTCTACCATCTTGACAACATTTCTTGCATTGTCAGTCGTGATTGTAAGAATTTGTTGTTTTTTAATTTCAAAAACTTTAAGAACTTCATTTACCTAAAATAAATTTGTTAATTGTTTATTATAGTATGTTTATAATTAATATCTAATGTCCATCTGTTTATTAAAAAGATTAATTATAAACAATTTATTAATTCAGTATTTACTGACCTTTTCTTTTAAATACTCAGCAGTGTGCTGTTGGGTTAACTCTATCATAGCTAATGTATGTAAAGTAGTCACTGTTGTATCAGCAGCTGCATATTGAACATTAATTCCTAATATGGACTTATCCTTTCTTGACGCACAGTCCATTTTAAGGCATAATAATTTATTTTTAACCAAATCTTTAATATTTGCCACAACTTCATTTGATTTATCAATAACATTTGACCTTACATTACGTTTATTAATAACATTGCAGCCATTATCCAAACCAGCCAAACCTTTTAATAAAGGATTTAAAATTGTACGAAATCCACTATCCTCTATAAGCTCAAAAGGTTTTCCATTGACCGTGACTAGTTCAGTGCATGTATTCATAAGTTGGTTTGCTGTAAGCTCAATGGTAATACATTTTAAATTCTTATTTTCAAAATGTAGTTTTGATTGTGTCATTGGTTTTTGCTATAATAAAAATTTGATAAATATTAACTTCTAATTTCTATAGGTATTTAATTATTACAATATTTATCCAATTGGTAATGTTAAAAAATAAAAATGTACTTAGGTAGTTATAACAAGAGGGGTAAACATCTGACAGAAATTTTGTACACCAGATTACTGAATTCAATGATTATCCCTATGATTATCCACAATTTACTACAAAGATTACCTATGATTACCTATGATTACCATCACCCTGTACACTGATTACCAACAAGGTGTTCACCCCTAGGTATAACATATTCATTTTATTGTGTTATTTTAGTGTTATACTTTTTAAAATGTTTAAAATATATCTATTAAATTATGATAATTACCTATAAATTATTAAATTTAAATTGTTAAAATATTAATGTTCGAGCTTACCTATTACAGTTAAAAGTTAAAAACTTAAAACTTAAAATTAAAAAAATTAAATACAAATGGATAAATTTGTATAATTTTATCAATAGTTCCAATATTTTTATTACACAAACCTTAATAGTTTTCTGTTCATTACATTTCTTATTTTTTTCCATTTCTCTTGATTTCACAGACAAATTTTTTTCAAAAATTTCATAATGCAAACATTCTATATGGCGCTCTAAGTTTTTTGCATGCTCGCCTGCAAGTTCATGTCCACAAGACTCTATTTGACATATTGACTTCCCAGTAGAAATATTAAATTTAAAATATTTGTGAACAGGGGAAGTTCTTTTTCTTGTCATTCCTATAAAGTATAATTAATATTATTTGGTATTGGTACCTATGTTACATTGATGATAGGCCTAACATAACAAAAAATGAAATACACTTACTTAATGAATTTATGTAGATAAACTGGTAAAAACTAAACTGCTAAAGTGTAAAGATTTTATTATATTTTCTTTTATAACAATAACACGTGCCTGATCGTTTGGTGTTTTTGAACAATCAATGAATAATTGAATAATGAATATTGAAAAATGATTATAGAAGAATATTCTTATTGTTTGTAATCAAGCACAGTGTGGTCAATATTGAAACATCGGTAAAACATATTATTGTGTTATCTATATAATAAGTAATAACCATGAACTAAGATATACAGGACTGGACACTGTTGGGTGGGCGGGTATGAGGGGTACGGTCAGTAAATGTTACGGCGCTCCTTTAAGTGGATCTGGCGCAATCTATGAGAATAACTTTGCAATCTAATTAAAACACAATTTGCTTGCTATAAATACATATTTCAAAAATCAATCATAAATATGTTTATTTTAACACATTATAATAGCATTCTATACAGTACATGCTTTAAGAATACTGTTTTAAATTTTGTATATCGTTATTACCTTGGTAAAAAATTTAAAAATGGTTAACAAATGTTCTGTGCTACTGTGTAAAAGTCGAAAGCACATTAAAAAATACTCGATATTTCAAGCGCCGAAAAATAAAGATACTTCTGAAATATGGTCCAAAATAATATCAAAAGTTAATCACATACAAACTACGGTCAAATATTTGTGTGAACTCCACTTTACTAATGACGATATTATAAGGAATTATTTTGGTAGTTGTAATAGGTATGCTATTATTAAACAGAGGTAACTGTGTAACTGTCTGGTATTATATTATTTGCATAATTATAATAATTGTTAATCCCTACCATTGTATTCTAATTTTTTTGGTAATAAAATAATATTAAATTAATTTTTTTCTTTAGTTCAAGTTCTACAGATAATAATGTTTCATTTTTTTCATCTGATATAGTGATTCTACTGTCTGCTACTAAGCCTAGGCTAAAAAAATGCTATTCCTTCAATTTTTGAAATAAATGGTTAGTGCAATGATTTAATTACATGGATATATGTATATAATATAATATAAAAAAAAATATTTATTCAATTCATCTTATTTTTAGATCAACATATTATTGCTACTAGTAGTTCTCTAAGTGTTGGCGTTTTAAAACAACACCATAACAACATAAAATAGTAACTATTATTGTTCTGATATACTACAATCGTCTTGTATGAGATACCTAAATTAAATAATAATTAAAATATTTAACTATTTAATCTTATAAACCTAATTATATTAAGAGTTTCTTATAATGAGAAAAAATAAACTAAGGTATGAATGTATTAAGTATTTCTAACCTAAGATTTCTTTTTAGTCTTTACCACTTCAACCATCTTGTAGAAAACAACTTCAGTGTTCTCCAAAAATGAAATTTTATCAGAACTTTTACCATGTCCACAAAATAAAATTTTGCTAGAACTGTTACCATATCCATAAATGAATGTATAATATTAAATAAATATACAATAGTTCCCCAAAAATACTAAATAATATTTAACTATCTGTTTTTTACTTTTTTTATTAGTCTCCAATATCTGGCTATTTCAAAATAGAGAGCAAAACAAATTAGTTCAAAAAAAAAAATTGTCAAAACTAGTAAACACTTATTTTATTGTAATTATATTACTAAGTAATATTTTTAGTTTAAATATATAAAATATAAATACAGTATGATAAATATTTTAAATAATTATCGCACCTTTTTTATTTGCAGTTTATATATTTTATAACCAATTAATAAATGGTTAAAATTTAAAAGTTAAAACATCTAAAACACTTTATCAAAAATACAATACATAGTATATTAAGGAATAACATTATTCTTTATACTATGCACTAGATGTTAATGATGTGCGTCGTTACTCGTTACTTAGTATTTCTAAGTAATAACATATAATATACTAATTCATCACCAGATAGCGTAAGTTCCACTTAAAGGAGTAATGCGTAACATTGTCTGACCGGCTGATAAGGCTCTGTGTCCAGTCCTGTATATCTTAGTTCATGGTAATAACTTGTCGTTGTCGTCAATGATTAGTTGATAAGCGATTATTGATAATTGAGTTATCCGCGTTACACACGTCTTATACTATTATCTTCTTATCTACTTAATCGCGTTATTTGCAATAAATACATACAAATTGATATGCCACTTAATTTTTAATGATTCGGGTTTCGATTTTCGGGTTACGTTCGGGTGCAAAGCCCTGTACACTATAGAAACCTGCAGCAGGCGATTAAAAACGGTTTAATAGTTGAAAAAGTAAATATCTGCATTTTATAAGATTTCAAATAGATTTTTAAGATTTTTCTTATTTTTATAGGTACATAGAGTTATACAATTTAACCAGTCTGCGTAGTTAGCAGATTACATTAAACTCAACACTGAGATGAGGTAGAAGGCTGGGAACGATTTTGAGAGGGATTTCTTTAAGCTAATGAATAACGCTGTATTTGGTAGGTTACTAATAAACTTTTTAAACATTAAAATTTTACTTTGTACAGGGAAAACTATGGAATCAAAACGCAAGCAAATGATGATGGAGCTAGTGTCGTGTGAGTGGAGGTTGCAGAAGTTGATCAATAAGACTACATTCAAGCACTGTACTAGGTATAATAATAATCTCAACGCTGTAGAGCTTGAGAACAAAATTACTAAATTTGATAAATCTATCTATATCGGTAAATATATTAAACATTTTCTATTATACATTTATTAACACTTATTATTTTTAGGATTTCTAGTGCTTGATATAAGTAAAATTTGATGTACGGCTATCATTTCAAAGTTATGAAAAAACACTATGGAGATAATATTAAGCTAATGTACACAGATACAGGTAAATAAATATATAAAACTGTTATGTTTGTATAAATGTAATATATATTATTATTATTTTAGATTCTCTAGTGTATCATATAAACACGAAATATTTTTATAAGGACTTAACTATCAACCCGAATTCGTTAGATCCAATGGATACATCTAACCTGCCTGTAATTAAAACTGTATATATATTTCTAATTTGTAAATACCATGTATATATTGTTATATATTTGTAAATGTAATCTATAACCTTGTATATTATGATAAATGTTATCTCATATATTGTTGCCATTAAAAAAAAAAAAAAACAATATTAAAATATAATATAATTATGTTTATTGTTATATTTTTAAGAATTATTTATAAACCATTTTCTTATAGCAAAAACTTTTTAAAATGTACATTGTTTAGGATTAAATTCCATATGAAAAATACAGCATGGTTAAATTTCGTCATCACATATTTGATTCAAACGAGGGCAGCATACGAGGTGTGGCTATTAAATAACGAGACTATCTACTTAGCTATAAGGCATGAGTAGATAAGGGTAAAATGGTAGTATATTTGTAATCTATGAATATCACTGCATCGAACAATACCAGTTTAGTCAGTTTCCGTTTTGTAGTCTATGTGTAAGCGTCGTTTAAATTGACCTCTTACGTGTTGAATGTCGAAATCATGCCGGATGAAAAAATTGAACAACGTATTAATTTAAAATTTTTAGTGAAACTTGGAAAATCTGCGACCGAAAGTTTTAATTTATTAACTAAGTATATGGAGATAGTGTCTGTTGTATTATATGTATGAATATTTTATAAGAGATGTTAGTACGTAAGAAATAAGTTAAGAAAAACTATAGATAATAAGTAAAATAGTAAAATTCAATAAGTTAAGCAATAGTTAATTATTCACAGAAATAGGTTAAAATAACAATTGTGCAATTCGGTGCCAGTAAACTTTATATTACAGTTAGCATAGTAAGCAAGATATAATAATAAGGAATGTAAATAAATTTGTTTAATAATTTACTAATCGGGTTAAAATAACAATTACACAATAATCATAGTATCTATAATTGTAAATTTAACGTAGTAATAGAAAAATGTAGAACAATCGATAAGTAATTCGATTGTAAGTGTAATATATAAGTGAGATAGCTAAGACAGCAAAGGGGGTCAGTGGTGGTGATCGTGTGACTCGAGCACCACCGGACGTCGTGTTTAAATAAAGTTCTTCATTTGCGTTATTTTGTGTTTAACTTTATTTTGGTATACGTTCGAGTAATCGGCGTATACGACAAAGTGGCGCCCAACTCGTGGCTCGTTAATCTACGGCTTTCTTTTGTGTGTGTGTGTGTGTGTGTGTGTGTGTGTGTGTGTGTTTTGATTATACACGATTTTTCGAGAGATCAGTGTATGTGTTGAGTATTAAGTACACGCGAAATTTTTTTAGATTTCTACAGTTGTGTGCGTTGAGTACACGCGAATTTTTTCAGTTGTGTGTGTGTGTGTTATAGATACACAATTTTTCGAGAGACCGAGAGTGTGTGTATGTGTGTAGTAAGTACACGCGAATTTTTTTTTTTGGGGGATTTCTCCAATTGTGCGTATGCGATATAATATACGAAACCGATTTCCTTTTCTTTCTCTCAATCCAGCATTTGTGTGTGGAGTGATTATACACAATTTCGTCTGGATCTACAGTACATGTTTTCAGACAACGCAGCAAGAATATGTTTCAGTTCATGATATTAATAATAGCAAGCGCCATCGCAGAGGAGGAAATAAGCATAACAATATCCTCAGGAGCTTCTTCAATGAAGTACCAGAAGTAATAGTATATGAAAAAGTATACCTCTTATATATACACAAACAAAACATAAGAAGAGGAAAATAACGTAGATAACTTATTAGAAGTAGAAAATTACTACTGCGAAAAAAAAAAAATAGCTACTGCTACATTGTACAAAACAATCCCTAATCTTATTAAAACCCTTAACATAAATATTAATGAAAACAAGAATCGGGAGAAATTAGCAGAATAGTAGGAGATAGTAAAAAAAAAAACAAGAAGAGAGCATACAATTCATAGGAGATTTTTACAATTTTGCTGTGATATAGCAACCGAAAAACAAATAAAAATTTTATAGACAACGAAGACAACTAAAACAACAAGCTGACAAACTAAGGGACGTATTCGTATCAGATCACAAGATCTAAACCAGATCACATCACAATTAAATAACTACACAGCTGGCAACTAGTAACAAACTAGAAAATTTAAAAAAATATCTTTAAAACATACCTTACCGAATGAAGAAAAAAAAAATGAATTAATGGAAAATACTAAAACTGATAAAGAATAAAAGGGATGCAGGAAATAATCTTTAATACACTAGCAATAGTTATGAAAATTATAAATTATGAAAGAGACACAAGTACACAATACATTGTAAAATTGGGAAAATACCACAGGACTAATCACTATAGACACCCTACACGCCGATTACAGAAACTTTCGGAAATATTAAGGAAAGATGGATTTGAACTAGCAATAAAAATAGATAACCTCTCATTATACTACAATATACCAATAACTGAATGTCAGTTCTCAAAAACACAAGTTTTAATAAAATTAAAAATTCCAATTCGTGAATATAAGTCAGACTGGAAATTATTTCAATATGTGCCAGCCCATTTCAAATATATAAAATGCAACATGCATAATACACTCTGAAAAAACATACATGGCAGTAAATACAATCAATAACGAACATAGGATAATAGCTGGAATAGGACTTCAACATTGTGACCCTCCTTTAACAGACCTATGTTACACACCCAGGTTCCCCTCAGACTAACACTAACACCGAGATGCGTAGAATCAATTTTCAAAAATTTACCTCTGGAAGAAATAAACAAATATTGTTACTTCAATGCGTAACGCAAATAAACAATGAAGAAACAGTTATTAAACAAATCGGGGTTAACACATACGCAATAACTAACCCACAACCAACATTATTATTAGGAAAGATAGAACGACCACACAACGTCACAACAAATTTACATAAACTATGAACACCCCGGACTCATTAAAATAAAATTGCCATGCAATCACGAATTATTTAGAAATGAACAGATACTTATTCCCAAAATGTACCCTTGTGAACTAAGCAACAATAATAAATTAACTATACAGAGAGTGCTACCCATATCATGGACAAACCATCAAATCACTAAAAATAATACATGAAGAACAAAAAGAAAACATTTATTTTACTAACCTAACAGAAATATTAAACACAGACTGGACAAAAGATATACCAATTTCCACATTAACAAACAAATTAAAAATTATGACCAATATTCAAAGACATTACATTAGACGGGATGCCGAACAGATTAATAGATGACTTTTAGGAGACATTATTTATATAACTTGGCTAACCATTCTAACTATAAGCATAATTTTTATTTGCTATAAGATATACCCAGTGGTCATAACAGTACAATTGCTTATGACAGCACATACATTACCCCCACCTATACCTCCAAACATAAATCTAACACTTAAAATAAACTAAAAATAACTTAATTAATTATTTTCGCTGCATATGAAGACGTTCCACAGGATATCCATAAGTAAGTAGACGAAAAGTGATCTGCGAAACAAAGACGAACAGCACAGATACGCAAGTCCATAATTCTCGACCTAAATAAAAAAAAAAAAAACGACACAGTATATATATATATTTTTTTTTTCCTTGTTTAAACAACGTACCTTGTAACATAGTTCGGTAATAAGTTAAGCTAAAATTGTAATACCAATGATACGGATAGAGATGTAAGAGTATCAAACTTTGTTTAAACTTAAAACCATAATATAAGTAAAACTTGTAATTCCCCTTTTCGACACAACATTTTTAACACTTGTATAATAAATAATATAATGTAAGTAAAACTTGTAATTATCCTTTTAACAATATTTAAATAAAAAAAAAAAAAACCAAAAAGCAAAAACCCATAATTTACACTTGTATGATATTCTCGCCAACAATCAGCACCGACATGTTCGCCGAATAAAAAGACGGAAAATGGAGCTGACGTACCTAATGTGGAAATTTTTTATTGAATTTAGATCTATAGAAAGAGTTATTACACATGTATGGAACAGATCAGGATCATACTCAAAACAACAGAAGACCCCAGACCCTAGGTTACCAAAGAATATGTTACTAAATTACTAAACAAGTCTTTTTTAAAGAAAAAGGAAAATTTTATTTGAAAAAAAAAAAAACAAGCAAAATTTTTTTTCACTGGTTTCACTACTCCTCTTCCTCATCCGCCTCCAGGGCAGCCACGACCACGTCATACGGCGGCTGCTAGGCACCGATCGGCCATTCTATGGTGACCGTTATAGGAAAAAGGCCAGCTAATAAAATATACAGAATAAAAAAAAAGAAGAAAAAAAAGAAGAAAAACAATAAAATACAACTACCAAACAACACATAATTAATACTCGTACTTCTCTCCATTGCTGGCATGATGCGGGAGGTAGAAACAATGGGGATCGGAGGACACACTAGACGGGGTTATGGAATGACTTGAAAGAAGTCAAAACAGCTACTAAACCATCAAAAAAAAACACATCAGCAAACACAAAAACAATAAACGAAGAACAAGCATTTTCTACGTCAACATATTTCAGACAACACAACTACATAATTCCATAGTCAGTAGTCAGTAGTCATCAATAACTAAACAGCGTGACCAACAGACATAAATGCGGCTATTCAACTTAAATTTTTCCATATACGGGGCACAGGTGTAAAATATGAGGTCATATTTTTTGTAATTCGGGGACTGTTGTGTATTATATGTATGAATATTTTATAAGAGATGTTAGTACGTAAGAAATAAGTTAAGAAAAACTATAGATAATAAGTAAAATAGTAAAATTCAATAAGTTAAGCAATAGTTAATTATTCACAGAAATAGGTTAAAATAACAATTGTGCAATTCGGTGCCAGTAAACTTTATATTACAGTTAGCATAGTAAGCAAGATATAATAATAAGGAATGTAAATAAATTTGTTTATATATTTTACAATCGGGTTAAAATAACAATTACACAATAATCATAGTATCTATAATTGTAAATTTAACGTAGTAATAGAAAAATGTAGAACAATCGATAAGTAATTCGATTGTAAGTGTAATATATAAGTGAGATGGCTAAGACAGCAAGGGGGTCAGTGGTGGTGATCGTGTGACTCGAGCACCACGGACGTCGTGTTTAAATAAAGTTCTTCATTTGCGTTATTTTGTGTTTAACTTTATTTTGTATACGTTCGAGTAATCGGCGTATACGACAAAGTGGCGCCCAACTCGTGGCTCGTTAATCTACGGCTTTCTTTTGTGTGTGGGTGTGTGTGTGTGTGTGTGTGTGTGTGTGTTTTGATTATACACGATTTTTCGAGAGATCAGTGTATGTGTTGAGTATTAAGTACACGCGAAATTTTTTTAGATTTCTACAGTTGTGTGCGTTGAGTACACGCGAATTTTTTCAGTTGTGTGTGTGTGTGTTATAGATACACAATTTTTCGAGAGACCGAGAGTGTGTGTATGTGTGTAGTAAGTACACGCGAATTTTTTTTTTTGGGGGATTTCTCCAATTGTGCGTATGCGATATAATATACGAAACCGATTTCCTTTTCTTTCTCTCAATCCAGCATTTGTGTGTGGAGTGATTATACACAATTTCGTCTGGATCTACAGTACATGTTTTCAGACAACGCAGCAAGAAATATGTTTCAGTTCATGATATTAATAATAGCAAGCGCCATCGCAGAGGAGGAAATAAGCATAACAATATCCTCAGGAGCTTTCTTCAATGAAGTACCAGAAGTAATAGTATATGAAAAAAGTATACCTCTTATATATACACAAAAAACAATAATAGAAGAGGAAAATAACGTAGATAACTTATTAGAAGTAGAAAATTACTGCGAAAAAAAGAAAAATAGCTACTGCTACATTGTACAACAATCCCTAATCTATTAAAACCCTTAACATAAATATTAATGAAAACAAGAATCTGGAGAATTAGCAGAAATAGTAGGAGATAGTAAAAAAAAAAAAAAGAAAAGAGCATACAATTCATAGGAGATTTTTACAATTTTTGCTGTGATATAGCAACCGAAAAACAAATAAAACATTTTTATACAAACGAAGACAAACTAAAACAACAAGCTGACAAACTAAGGGACGTATTCGTATCAGATCACAAAGATCTAAACCAGATCACATCACAATTAAATAACTACTACACAGCTGCAACTAGTAACAAACTAGAAAATTTAAAAAATATCTTTAAAACATACCTTACCGAAGAAAAAAAAAATGAATTAATGGAAAATACTAAAACTGATAAGAGATAAAAGGGATGCAGGAAATAATCTTTAATACACTAGCAATAGTTATGAAAATTATAAATTATGAAAGAGACACAAGTACACAATACATTGTAAAATTGGGAAAATACCACCAGGACTAATCACTATAGACACCCTACACGCCGATTTACAGAAACTTTCGGAATATTAAGGAAAGATGGATTTGAACTAGCAATAAAATAGATAACCTCTCATTATACTACAATATACCAATAACTGAATGTCAGTTCTCAAAAACACAAGTTTTAATAAAATTAAAAATTCCAATTCGTGAATATAAGTCAGACTGGAAATTATTTCAATATGTGCCAGCCCATTTCAAATATAAAAATGGCAACATGCATAATACACTCTGAAAAAACATACATGGCAGTAATACAATCAATAACGAACATAGGATAATAGCTGGAATAGGACTTCAACATTGTGACCCTCCTTTAACAGACCTATGTTACACACCCAGGTTCCCCTCAGACTTAACACTAACACCGAGATGCGTAGAATCAATTTTCAAAAATTTACCTCTGGAAGAAATAAACAATATTGTTACTTTCAATGCGTAACGCAAATAAACAATGAAGAAACAGTTATTAAAAAATCGGGGTTAACACATACGCAATAACTAACCCACAACCACAACATTATTTATTAGGAAAGAAGTAGGGAACACCACAACGTCACACAAATTTACATAAACTATGAACACCCCGGACTCATTAAAATAAAATTGCCATGCAATCACGATTATTTAGAAATGAACAGATACTTATTCCAAAATGTACCCTTGTGAACTAAGCAACAATAATAAATTAACTATACAGAGAGTGCTACCCATATCATGGACAAACATCAAATCACTAAAAATAATACATGAAGAACAAAAAGAAAACATTTATTTTACTAACCTAACAGAAATATTAAACACAGACTGGACAAAAGATATACCAAATTTCCACATTAACCAACAAATTAAAAATTATGACCAATATTTCAAAGACATTACATTAGACGGGATGCCGAACAGATTAATAGATGACTTTTTAGGAGACATTATTTATATAACTTGGCTAACCATTCTAACTATAAGCATAATTTTTATTTGCTATAAGATATACCCAGTGGTCATAACAGTACAATTGCTTATGACAGCACATACATTACCCCCACCTATACCTCCAAAACAATAAATCTAACACTTAAAATAAACTAAAAATAACTTAATTAATTAATTTTCGCTGCATATGAAGACGTTCCACAGGATATCCATAAGTAAGTAGACGAAAAGTGATCTGCGAAACAAAGACGAACAGCACAGATACGCAAGTCCATAATTCTCGACCTAAATAAAAAAAAAAAAACGACACAGTATATATATATATTTTTTTTTTCCTTGTTTAAACAACGTACTTGTACCATAGTTCGGTAATAAGTTAAGCTAAAATTGTAATACCAATGATACGGATAGAGATGTAAGAGTATCAAACTTTGTTAAAACCTTAAAACCATAATATAAGTAAAACTTGTAATTCCCCTTTTCGACACAACATTTTTTACACTTGTATAAAAATAATATATGTAAGTAAAACTTGTAATTATCCTTTTAACAATATTTAAATAAAAAAAAAAAAAACCAAAAAGCAAAAACCCATAATTTACACTTGTATGATATTCTCGCCAACAATCAGCACCGACATGTTCGCCGAAAAAAAGACGGAAAATGGAGCTGACGTACCTAATGTGGAAATTTTATTATTGAATTTAGATCTATAGAAAGTTATTTACACATGTATGGAACAGATCAGGATTCATACTCAAAACAACAGAAGACCCCAGACCCATAGTTACCAAAGAATATGTTACTAAATTACTAAACAAGTCTTTTAAAAGAAAAAGGAAAATTTTATTTGAAAAAAAAAAAAACAAGCAAAATTTTTTTTCACTGGTTTCACTACTCCTCTTCCTCATCCGCCTCCAGGGCAGCCACGACCACGTCATACGGCGGCTGCTAGGCACCGATCGGCCATTCTATGGTGACCGTTATAGGAAAAGGCCAGCTAATAAAATATACAGAATAAAAAAAAAGAAGAAAAAAAAGAAGAAAAACAATAAAATACAACATACCAAACAACACATAATTAATACTCGTACTTTCTCCAATTGCTGGCATGATGCGGGAGGTAGAAACAATGGGGATCGGAGACACACTAGACGGGGTTATGGAATGACTTGAAAGAAGTCAAACACAGCTACTAAACCATCAAAAAAAAACACATCAGCAAACAAACAAAACAATAAACGAAGAACAAGCATTTTCTACGTCAACATATTTCAGACAACACAACTACATAATTCCATAGTCAGTAGTCAGTAGTCATCAATAACTAAACAGCGTGACCAACAGACATAAATGCGGCTATTCAACTTAAATTTTTCCATATACGGGGCACAGGTGTAAAATATGAGGTCATATTTTTTGTAATTTCGGGGACTGTTGTATTATATGTATGAATATTTTATAAGAGATGTTAGTACGTAAGAAATAAGTTAAGAAAAACTATAGATAATAAGTAAAATAGTAAAATTCAATAAGTTAAGCAATAGTTAATTATTCACAGAAATAGGTTAAAATAACAATTGTGCAATTCGGTGCCAGTAAACTTTATATTACAGTTAGCATAGTAAGCAAGATATAATAATAAGGAATGTAAATAAATTGTTTAATAATTTACTAATCGGGTTAAAATAACATTACACAATAATCATAGTATCTATAATTGTAAATTTAACGTAGTAATAGAAAAATGTAGAACAATCGATAAGTAATTCGATTGTAAGTGTAATATATAAGTGAGATGGCTAAGACAGCAAAGGGGGTCAGTGGTGGTGATCGTGTGACTCGAGCACCACCGGACGTCGTGTTTAAATAAAGTTCTTCATTTGCGTTATTTTGTGTTTAACTTTATTTTGGTATACGTTCGAGTAATCGGCGTATACGACAAAGTGGCGCCCAACTCGTGGCTCGTTAATCTACGGCTTTCTTTTGTGTGTGTGTGTGTGTGTGTGTGTGTGTGTGTGTGTGTGTGTTTTGATTATACACGATTTTTCGAGAGATCAGTGTATGTGTTGAGTATTAAGTACACGCGAAATTTTTTTAGATTTCTACAGTTGTGTGCGTTGAGTACACGCGAATTTTTTCAGTTTTGTGTGTGTGTGTTATAGATACACATTTTTCGAGAGACCGAGAGTGTGTGTATGTGTGTAGAGTAAGTACACGCGAATTTTTTTTTTTGGGGGATTTCTCCAATTGTGCGTATGCGATATAATATACGAAACCGATTTCCTTTTCTTTCTCTCAATCCAGCATTTGTGTGTGGAGTGATTATACACAATTTCGTCTGGATCTACAGTACATGTTTTCAGACAACGCAGCAAGAAATATGTTTCAGTTCATGATATTAATAATAGCAAGCGCCATCGCAGAGGAGGAAATAAGCATAACAATATCCTCAGGAGCTTTCTTCAATGAAGTACCAGAAGTAATAGTATATGAAAAAAGTATACCTCTTATATATACACAAAAAACAATAATAGAAGAGGAAAATAACGTAGATAACTTATTAGAAGTAGAAAATTACTGCGAAAAAAAGAAAAATAGCTACTGCTACATTGTACAACAATCCCTAATCTTATTAAAAACCCTTAACATAAATATTAATGAAAACAAGAATCTGGAGAAATTAGCAGAAATAGTAGGAGATAGTAAAAAAAAAAACAAGAAAAGAGGCATACAATTCATAGGAGATTTTTACAATTTTTGCTGTGATATAGCAACCGAAAAACAAATAAAACATTTTTATACAAACGAAGACAAACTAAAACAACAAGCTGACAAACTAAGGGACGTATTCGTATCAGATCACAAAGATCTAAACCAGATCACATCACAATTAAATAACTACACAGCTGCAACTAGTAACAAACTAGAAAATTTAAAAAATATCTTTAAAACATACCTTACCGAAGAAAAAAAAAATGAATTAATGGAAAATACTAAAACTGATAAGAGATAAAAGGGATGCAGGAAATAATCTTTAATACACTAGCAATAGTTATGAAAATTATAAATTATGAAAGAGACACAAGTACACAAATACATTGTAAAATTGGGAAAATACCACCAGGACTAATCACTATAGACACCCTACACGCCGATTTACAGAAACTTTCGGAAATATTAAGGAAAGATGGATTTGAACTAGCAATAAAAATAGATAACCTCTCATTATACTACAATATACCAATAACTGAATGTCAGTTCTCAAAAAACAAGTTTTAATAAAATTAAAAATTCCAATTCGTGAATATAAGTCAGACTGGAAATTATTTCAATATGTGCCAGCCCATTTCAAATATAAAAATGCAACATGCATAATACACTCTGAAAAAACATACATGGCAGTAAATACAATCAATAACGAACATAGGATAATAGCTGGAATAGGACTTCAACATTGTGACCCTCCTTTAACAGACCTATGTTACACACCCAGGTTCCCCTCAGACTTAACACTAACACCGAGATGCGTAGAATCAATTTTCAAAAATTTACCTCTGGAAGAAATAAACAAATATTGTTACTTTCAATGCGTAACGCAAATAAACAATGAAGAAACAGTTATTAAACAAATCGGGGTTAACACATACGCAATAACTAACCCACAACCAACATTATTTATTAGGAAAGAAGTAGGGAACACCACAACGTCACAACAAATTTACATAAACTATGAACACCCCGGACTCATTAAAATAAAATTGCCATGCAATCACGAATTATTTAGAAATGAACAGATACTTATTCCCAAAATGTACCCTTGTGAACTAAGCAACAATAATAAATTAACTATACAGAGAGTGCTACCCATATCATGGACAAACATCAAATCACTAAAAATAATACATGAAGAACAAAAAGAAAACATTTATTTTACTAACCTAACAGAAATATTAAACACAGACTGGACAAAAGATATACCAATTTCCACATTAACAAACAAATTAAAAATTATGACCAATATTTCAAAGACATTACATTAGACGGGATGCCGAACAGATTAATAGATGACTTTTTAGGAGACATTATTTATATAACTTGGCTAACCATTCTAACTATAAGCATAATTTTTATTTGCTATAAGATATACCCAGTGGTCATAACAGTACAATTGCTTATGACAGCACATACATTACCCCCACCTATACCTCCAAAACAATAAATCTAACACTTAAAATAAACTAAAAATAACTTAATTAATTAATTTTCGCTGCATATGAAGACGTTCCACAGGATATCCATAAGTAAGTAGACGAAAAGTGATCTGCGAAACAAAGACGAACAGCACAGATACGCAAGTCCATAATTCTCGACCTAAATAAAAAAAAAAAAACGACACAGTATATATATATATTTTTTTTTTCCTTGTTTAAACAACGTACCTTGTACCATAGTTCGGTAATAAGTTAAGCTAAAATTGTAATACCAATGATACGGATAGAGATGTAAGAGTATCAAACTTTGTTTAAACCTTAAAACCATAATATAAGTAAAACTTGTAATTCCCCTTTTCGACACAACATTTTTAACACTTGTATAATAAATAATATAATGTAAGTAAAACTTGTAATTATCCCTTTTAACAATATTTAAATAAAAAAAAAAAAACCAAAAAGCAAAAACCCATAATTTACACTTGTATGATATTCTCGCCAACAATCAGCACCGACATGTTCGCCGGAATAAAAAGACGGAAAATGGAGCTGACGTACCTAATGTGGAAATTTTATTATTGAATTTAGATCTATAGAAAGAGTTATTTACACATGTATGGAACAGATCAGGATTCATACTCAAAACAACAGAAGACCCCAGACCCATAGGTTACCAAAGAATATGTTACTAAATTACTAAACAAGTCTTTTTTAAAGAAAAAGGAAAATTTTATTTGAAAAAAAAAAAAAACAAGCAAAATTTTTTTTCACTGGTTTCACTACTCCTCTTCCTCATCCGCCTCCAGGGCAGCCACGACCACGTCATACGGCGGCTGCTAGGCACCGATCGGCCATTCTATGGTGACCGTTATAGGAAAAAGGCCAGCTAATAAAATATACAGAATAAAAAAAAAAGAAGAAAAAAAAGAAGAAAAACAATAAAATACAACATACCAAACAACACATAATTAATACTCGTACTTTCTCCAATTGCTGGCATGATGCGGGAGGTAGAAACAATGGGGATCGGAGACACACTAGACGGGGTTATGGAATGACTTGAAAGAAGTCAAAACAGCTACTAAACCATCAAAAAAAAACACATCAGCAAACACAAAAACAATAAACGAAGAACAAGCATTTTCTACGTCAACATATTTCAGACAACACAACTACATAATTCCATAGTCAGTAGTCAGTAGTCATCAATAACTAAACAGCGTGACCAACAGACATAAATGCGGCTATTCAACTTAAATTTTTCCATATACGGGGCACAGGTGTAAAATATGAGGTCATATTTTTTGTAATTTCGGGGACTGTTGTATTATATGTATGAATATTTTATAAGAGATGTTAGTACGTAAGAAATAAGTTAAGAAAAACTATAGATAATAAGTAAAATAGTAAAATTCAATAAGTTAAGCAATAGTTAATTATTCACAGAAATAGGTTAAAATAACAATTGTGCAATTCGGTGCCAGTAACTTTATATTACAGTTAGCATAGTAAGCAAGATATAATAATAAGGAATGTAAATAAATTTGTTTAATAATTTACTAATCGGGTTAAAATAACAATTACACAATAATCATAGTATCTATAATTGTAAATTTAACGTAGTAATAGAAAAATGTAGAACAATCGATAAGTAATTCGATTGTAAGTGTAATATATAAGTGAGATGGCTAAGACAGCAAAGGGGGTCAGTGGTGGTGATCGTGTGACTCGAGCACCACCGGACGTCGTGTTTAAATAAAGTTCTTCATTTGCGTTATTTTGTGTTTAACTTTATTTTGGTATACGTTCGAGTAATCGGCGTTTTTACAGAGAAAATCTCGTTATTTATTAGCCACACCTCGTATGTTTTTAATGTTGATACACGTGTGGTATATATATGCCATAAGAGCTTGTTATTTTTATTCGCCTTTGATGTAAATGCAGGTGAACTTTTAACAAATTCAATATTTTACCGACTTCTTCATTAGACGTTTGGTTAAAATAAACAAAATACAAGTCGTACAATAAAATAAAAAAATGTAAAAAAATTATTATGTTTTTTAAAATATAAACAAAATTATTCATCATCACTACTTACAGATGATTCTTCTGTATCCGCTTCATCTAAGCAGTCAGCTTTTTCTTCACTAGTATTCATACTAAAATACTCTGAATAATATGCGTTGGGAATAATGTCATCCTTGCACAATTTATATAGATCGTCATATTTTTTAATCGCAATGGTTAGTGCACGTTCATAACACTTAGAAACTTCTAATTTGTCATGGATATTCTTTTTCTTTTTAGCTAGTATAAGAGGTACCTCGTCTGCATTATACGAAAAGTAAACATGTACGGTAATTTTTTCTTCTGATAATTCGTTCATCATTTTTGTGAATACAATTAATGACTTCACTTTGGATATTTGAATTTTCTTTTTCCCTTCGTTAAATTTTAATTGACGACTATACCACTTTGCAGTGAGCGTTTTCCGGTACAAAAATCTATAAACTTAAGATCAATAACTATATAAGGTTTTGGATATAATCTAGCATTTCTAACTATGATCGGCCATTCGGATGGGCACCATATAGTTTTTTTCTTAATACAGCGTTCAATCACCGAGTGTACTGAATCTACAGGCATTTACGCGTGTTCTGGCAATAAATAAGTTATTTTTGTTTCCTTAATTTTAGTCCATACATTCATTAAGCCATATTCTATCATAGTCATCATCGCTCGGTTTTTATTTTGGCCCGCGCAAGAATCACAGTATAAAGCAACTGATTCAAATTTATTTTGTTCATTTAATGCAGTTAGGTATTTAAAGATACATGTTACTATTTCATTAGACCCACGTAAACCATCTATTTCTCCCCATAAGTAATAGTAAGAATTTCTACTTCCTGACTCGTACACAGTACAATTAGAAGTACTATATTTCCTGCTATAATATAAGTTCATATTGTTCAAATATGGTGTACTGAGCATTTTTTGTATATCAAAACTTAAACAGAAAAAATTCCCATCGCATTTTGATAACTTTTGGTCAAAAATAAATGCCTCTTTGCTCTGTTCTTTATTAATTGCGTGTTCTCTCTCTTGTTGATGTTCATTTTTATTTAAATCACCTATTTTTCTTTTATATTTTTGAATTTGGTACATTTATTACACTTGTCCTTTTTAGGAAAATGAAAACCCAAATTAAACTTTTCACGAAAATTCTTCTAAATACAGCACTGAACACATTTTTTAACCCATTTGATTCACAGTTACGTTTGTATAATCGAAAAACGTGTTCAATGTTTTCGAATTCTTTAGGTAGGTAGATATTTTTTTAATGTTGAAGATATCGATAATGAAACTGTAGAGCTGGAAGACTTTCTATGAATTTATAAACATTTGATAAAACTGGTTCATCCGTTTTATTTTTGGAACGGCCTTGACCACGACCATTGGGATTTGACTTTCCCAATGGTGACAATTTTTCAAAAGTGTAACTTAAAAATCTTTGAGTAATATTTAATGTTTTTAAAAGATACTGCTGGCATATCTTTTCTTTTCTTCCATTTAGAGTAAAATAATAAAACCTTGTTATTTTACGTGAATTTGACATTTGTACACGTTTTCTTTTTATTTCTGATTCTTCCTTGCAACTTATCAAATAGTCACGTTTTCCATTTCGGTCACTTATACTCCAATATTCCTTAAAAATTGTTTTTCTTTCATCTTCGGTAAATTTACTTTTACAATTGTTCTGGCATTTTGTTTTTGAATATGGGTTAGGCTGAACTCTTTTTCCTTTACCACTTTGTTTTTCATTTCTCTTATTTAACTTTTTGTTACCTTTTCTTTTCTTCTTCCTAGCTTCAACGCCCACAATGTCACCTGATACACTCGTAGATGATGATATAGAATTAAAACTATTTATATTAGTTTCAAATAACTGGCGAGAGCAACCTTTATCATTACTATGACTAGGTGAATCGGTACTTAAAATGGTATTATTAGGTGGAACCCAATCATTTGTGTCTCTACTACAGGTTGTTTCAGATATTGTAGTTGTTTTTTTTTTTTGACTCGTTAACTATCATAGGAGTCTCTTCTTTTTTTGATTTATTTTGGATTATTTTATTAAATAAATTGTTATGTACTCTGTCGATATTACGTGCTTCAATTGACATTTTTGGTTTTTATATTTTGGGTTGTTTGTTCTTTTATGATTAATCATCTTAAAAATCATTTTTGTCCTGGACTGCATGATGATTTTCAGAAAGCTACCCATACATTTTTTTTGGAGTTAAAAAATTATCATTATTTGTAACTTTAAAGTGGGTAACTAAGTGTTGCTTTATTATACAGTAGATTACAGGTGAGTCACTGTAAATTGTAATCGATGATATTAAATTTTAATTTAATGATATAATATTATAATTGTATACGAAAAACGATTCTGTGCGGAGATGGTTTGGTCAACCAAAGATATTTTATACTGCAACGTGCTCTGATACTACACACTAAATATAAAACATAAACTCCATACCATAACCAACAATAACCAAACATTAGAGGTAGCAACTATTATTGTAATTGGGCTACTATAATAATGATCAAGTATGGATCAGTAACTTTGGTAATTTTGATAATTTATACCTAAAAATGAAAGGTAAGAATTAATCAAAAAGGTATACTTTTTACTCGATAGAATATTATAGCTATGTAATTACCACCCGGTAGAATATTATAGATATATAGTTGACGCACACTTATGACTCAACAGGAAATTATCTATATAGTATACAGTGTGATTTTTTTATCGTTGAACACTCATTATTTCAAAAAGTATTCATGTTTTTGAAAATATTTTTTTACATAGTTTCAAATTGTTAAAAAAACAACATTTTTATAAAAAAATTATATTTTTTAATATTTTTTATCCTTATAATTTTTTAAGTTTTTTACTTTTTTGAATGACAACATAGATTTTTAATTTCATATTCCAAAGCAGGATAATTTTTTAAGTATTTTTTTATAAAAATTTTGTTTTTTTAACAATTTGAAACTATGTAAAAAAATATTTTCAAAAACATGAATACTTTTAGAAATAATGAGTGTTTTACGCTTAATCAATCATCCTGTATATGATTGACGCATAGCGTGGGAAGGCGAAGGCCGCACGTGCCACTGACCAGCAGGGATCTGCAGGTACCGCGGGAGTCCCTGGATGATATACAAGGGGCCCTGAATAGACACATTTCAGACGTGATTCACCAGAGTTATAGCGAGCACCTTCACGTCACCCAGTTCAATAATTGTACCTTTTGGACTAAGAATATTTCTCAGAGTTAAATTAAATTAATTATTTGAACATAGAATATTTTTCCAATAAAAAAACACTTAGAGATAATTCATTAGTCTTAATTTTTTAAACTAATCTACTTGATACTACATCTCTACTGTTGCTCATACGTGGCACGCTACAATATTATATTATTAATACGGTAGCTATTAGATTTAATTAATATTATTTGTATAATATAATAATATAAGTACCTACTTAAGATGTTTCAAATATCCACGAATAATATTTATTATTTTTAAATTTTAAGACAAAAATAAAAGGGAGTAACCGAATTGGTTCCCGTTTGAAAAAGGTATTTTATTAGGTTAAGCCGAATTAGTTCCCGTTTATGTACAGTAAATTTTTAGTTTTTAATAGTTGGTACAAAATATTAATGTACCTACATGGTTACACTCTATAGTATAATATAAAATAAAATGGCAATACATTTATACATTGGAAGTTAAGCAAAATGTTCATCTTAATATATTTTATTTTATGGAGATTTTAAACAGCATTCATACATTAAATTAAATTAAATTTCGAAGTAACAATACCAGGAAACTTACTATCAAACAAGAAAAATATAACAAACACTTGGAAAATTGTATGACTGAGTTTAAAATTGTATATTATATTATATTACTTTTTTTATAACACATTAACGCACATTTACTAAACCTACTTTTAAGTTGACAGTCTTAAGCCTGTAAAATTGAGAAGGAAAATGTGTGTATTTAAACGGGAACCAATTCGGCTCAACTTAATAAAATACCTTTTTCAAACGGGAGCCGATTCGGTACGTGGGGTTGGAGCTCGGGAACCAATTCGGTACCAGCCAAATAAAATCGTTCTTCTTTGTTTAAATATCTAATTTAGTCCAAACTTCAAATTCAAATAACTATAAAAAAAAAAAAAAAAAAAAACACAATAAATATTGAACAGTTTATACTATAATAATTCTTGGCTATAAAAATTGAATATTTTATAAATTTTAACAATTTAAATTTATAAACTTTCAAAATGGTAAATTTTGACAAAATATGGACTTAAAATGCTTTTTAAAAAAAATCTTGCATTTAAGTTCCTATATATTTTTAATTTTTTAAAACTGATATTGTAATGTGTGAGGAGCCTTGAATTCAGTTTTTAAGCATTTTGACCCAACGAATAAAATTGTATTGACGTTTATAGAAAAAAAAAAAAATTAAAAATTGAAAATTACTGCAAACAACTTGAAACAAGTCAAAATATTTTGAAAATGTAATAAAGTATATAAAACGATAAAATAGACCTATTGTGTAAATTTTAAGTATTTACGGCTATTCGTTTTGAAATTCAACAATATAAGAAAATCGACCCATGAGAAATCAAGTGAATATCTTATATTGTAAAAACTTCAAACACTCTTAAAAATTTAATTGGACTTTCCGCTAGACATTTTTTCTTTTGATAAAAGTAGAAAAACTTGTGAAAAATCTTGTATTAAATTTTCAAATCTTAGTTATAAAATAAAAAAATATTATGAATTTCTAACTCTAAATAATTTGCAAATTTTCATGATTTTTACAAATTTTATTTAAAATTCGAACTTCAGACACTCATAAAAAGGAATAACGCTCAAATTTTTTTTTTGATTTTCACAAAAGACCACTTACGAGTAACCTTGTACATTTTCATGTTTTTTGAACTAGAGAACATTTTTTTATCGACATTAATTTAAGGAAAAACTAATAATAATCAATAAATTCATATGCCTATAAATAGCTCAACATGAATCAAAATATTTTGAAAATTTTACGGTATAAATAAAATATTAATATAAACATTCAATACAACAACTGTCGAAAATCGATTTTGCATAAAAATTCCTGTTTTTCCTTAATTTGTTTTGTTTTTTACAGTCACTTTTATATTTTGTATAATTTTATATTTTGACCACCTTAATGCACGGTTTTCAGTGCCGGAAAAGATATTGAAGTTGAAAATCGAAGCATTTTTTCGACTACTTATCGTGTACAATTAAAAAAACTATCATCATTGTAAAATCATTACATTCAACGTTCCGCTCGGTATCTAAAATAAAATATGAATTACCTACCTGTGTAAAATTAAAACATTATAACAACATTTTGAACACAAGATTATAAATACAATAAAATAATAATATTATACCATGTTTATTGTTTAATTAAATTAACATTTAATCCATTGGTAATATACATGTGTTCGACGTTCGTGTCGCTCACATAAATCATATTATTTCGAGCGTTATTCATGTAAATATGTTCGAGTATTGATCTAATATTCTGATTCAATTAACTTTAAATAATATGACTATAAATGTTTATAAAAATAAATGATAGCGCTGTTTCTTATTTCCAAATAACTATCATTTGACAAAGTTGAAATTACAGATTAAAGTGAGCATCACGCCAACACAGTAAATACTTGTGTCCCGTGTAATATTTTTATCACCACGTCTTTTCTAGTTGGTCTAAAAAGTATAGAATAAACATTATAATTTAATAAGAATTAAAATGTCGCGAAAATAATAAGCAGGTAGTTTTGATTTACGCAGTTGTTTCTTAAAATAAAATAACTCACAATATACTAATATACTAATGTAATGAACTAATGAATAATAAAATGCACAATTATAATACAACTTAACTTATTCATTATATTATTATGTTT
The DNA here is from genome assembly GCF_020184175.1 of Aphis gossypii. Taxonomy (NCBI): domain Eukaryota; kingdom Metazoa; phylum Arthropoda; class Insecta; order Hemiptera; family Aphididae; genus Aphis; species Aphis gossypii. The sequence continues at coordinate 62,018 of NW_026083022.1, forward strand.
ATACGTTTTAAAAAATAGTAGATAAATATTCAAACTCAATAAGTTTATTTATACGTGGACTTATTTGTTACATCAAGTTTTCATCTTCAGGTACCTTACTCAATTTGTAAGTATGCATTGAAAACAATAGATATTTTATGGTGTAGGTACTTACTACTTATAACTTATTGTACGTATTATCAAAAGCGACACAAACACTAATAATAATAAAATATTATCTCATATCCACGTTCTTTTCAAATACATAATTTGATGGTTATTTTATTATTTTCATAAATTAGTTGGCGGTTTTAATCGTTGTATTAAACTACTTTCAAAATATCCAGATGTTTTATGATTATTGAGATCAAAATATTACGATTAAAAATATTTTTTGTCGAGGATCAAATTTAACTAACCTAAAAATCGTTATCACTTACCACATTTTTTCTTTTTTATTAGATACCACTCATTTGATTACATAAAAAATATGCTGTAGGTGACAAATTAATCTGTTATAAGCGACAATATGGCGTATAGACCATTATTAAAAAAAAAAAAATGGGCGCTTAACACAAAATTATTATGTCGTTTATTGCTTAATAAATTAAAAATAATGTCACCTAAATCAAATATTGTGGCTTACACAGTACTTTTTTCATACCTGTCGCTTACCGCAGAAAGTTTGACTATTGATAACTCGTTATAAAATGAAAATGAAAATGAAAATTATCCATAGACGTATAATATAATAGACTAGGAATGAAGGGTTATCATTGAATTTTTAGTGATTAACTTTAGCTTCCCGACCAGAAGGGTTACTGAGGATATTACGTAGGCAGAGTAGGGAAAAATAAATACACCTCGAGTCAATAAAATGACATTAACTTTTATTTAAACTGTTTGACATAGCGAGGACAAACGGTCGGTAAAAAAATCTAGGTTAGAAAAAGGAACTAAGATGGCGCGTGACGAGCAGACGGGTAACGCAAAGTGCGGTTAGACATACAAAATAATTGATAACAATAAAATAATAATAATAATCATAATTCACAAGATAATCATAATAAGATAATAACAAAATTATAATAATAATGATACACCGCGCGAGAATGCGACCGGAGCACCACATTACTCCCTCCCCCCCGGGCAGGAAAAAACGAACTTGTTTCGCTTTTTTGACGGCGTTGACGCTGTTGGTGGCGTACGGATGGTCCGCTGGTTTTAGTCTGTCGACGGACACCCAAACCTGTCGATTGCTGCACTGAAGCTTGAAGGTTTTTTCTCGTCGTTCGAGGAGTGCATATGGACCCTCGTAACGAGGTTGGAGTGGTGGTCTGGTTGCGTCAATCCGTAGAAACACATGGCTGACGTTGGATAGTTCCCCAGGGACAAAGATGGGCGGTTTAGTGTTGTGATCGGTACCGGGTGTGGGGCGTAACTGTGCCATGGCGTTATGTAGTGCTGCGATGAGCTCGGGTGGACGTTCCCTTGTGGGGGCGGGGTGGAACAACTCGCCGGGTAGCCGTAGTGTGGTACCATACACCATTTCGGCTGGAGGTAGACCGATGTCTGTTTTGACGGTGCTACGTAAAGCGAGAAGTACCAGCGGTAATTTGGTGCTCCAGTGAACTGAACCCGACGCCGTGAGCGCGTTTTTTAACGTTTGGTGTAGTCGCTCTATCATTCCGTTAGCTTACGGGTGGTAGGGCGATGCTCGGATGTACTGGATTCCGAATGTAATCGATAACGAACGGAACAGGTCGGCCTCGAATTGTCGCCCTTGGTCCGTAGTTATGACGTCAGGTACCCCGAAACGCGAAAACCATTGGCTCACGAGTGTGACTGCAACGGCATGGGCGGACATGTTGTCCAAAGGCCACGCGTCAGACCAGCGGGTGTAGCGGTTGACGCAAGTTAATAGATATTTATTACCGTTTGAGGGAGGCAGTGGTCCAACGAAGTCTATGTGTAGGTGGCCAAAACGGCGTTCTGTCATCGGGAACGGTATAATCACGGTATGCTTATTCGTTTTGGTACGCTGGCACTGGACGCAATGTTTGACCCGGGAGATAGACAATCAACCGACAATCATTCGACCTACAGGACAGTCGACCGACAACCAAAATACCGACAAGACAATTAACCGACAGGGTCAATCGACCGACAACCAAAATACCGACAATAATATAATATGGGCTGCATCTTAGTTGTGGTCATTGAACTTATGATAACATAATATCATATAGTTCAATGGTTGTGGTCAAGACGATTTTTGTGAGATAAAGAGATATAAAAGTTTCGGTCACGCTAACTTAAGGTATTATCTAAGTGACAGCATTATTATACCCAAATTCCAGGCGGAATTGTTATTAGGTATACGATAAAAATTTTTTTCAATATAATAATTTTTTGAAAATGAATTGTTCAACAACCATTATGTTAATGAGATTTCGCTCGAGAAAGATAATTTTCTAGAGCAACAACACACTATTATGAAGAAGATGAAATTAATCAACTTGAATATCTGAAGTCGATTTCTTTCAAATATGTACCTATAAAATTTAAAAAAATTGTAATTTTTATTATTAAACAGTATTATACAATACTATATTATATTTTGACACAAGTCTAACCACTTCATTTAAACATAATCCAAGTAGGTATCAACATTTTTAACCATAACTACATAATAAATAAGAGTGTATACAGTCCTAAGTCTGTTATCTTTTCGATATTAATAGGAAAAAAAATGTTAATTATTATGTTTCTAAATTAGGTAGTATGTAACCTTTTTGAAGGGTGACCTGAACTAGTACGTAAGTTTTGATTTTTACCGCAACTATAGTAAACACCGAATATTTGTAGTAATTTAATTTCACATTTAATTTATATTTTTATTTTAATCTAATTGATTTATTATTTAATCGAAACATTTTATCGTACGACAACAAACACTCAATTGATACGGTGCCTTTTTCCAATTGTGTAAACTTAATTGAGTCTTTGAAGATACTCGCAGTCTCTGTGTGGAATTTATACAGTATAGGTGAAAATATGGAAGAATATTGTGATATTGTCCTGTCACAACAAGGACGAGAAAAATTGGTAGTGAAAGGTTATTTAATGGTTAAAGATAAAAATAGAGACGATCTGTATTATTGGAATTGTGAAAAAAAAGTATTATTTAAATGCAAAGGGCGTGCGTCCACTATTTTAATTGATGGAAGACATAAGTTGAGGTCCGACGAGGTCCGACAATGACCATAATCATGCTCCAGAAGCTAGTCGAGCTCCAGTTGCTATTGCAAATTCTATATTAAAAGGTAAATAAAAATTATTAGAAATTTTTTTTAAGCCTATTTAGTAATTTAAATTAAATTAAATATTAAGATACAGCCCGGTCTACAACAAATAAACCGTCCCAAATTATTCAATCTACACAATCCAACGTTTCAGAGAATATAAAACCTTATCTTCCTAGTTACGAAGCACAACGAAAAAAAATAAAGCGTGCACGTATTACTCACCACCATACAGAACCAAATTCAATTGATGATCTTAATATACCGGATAATTTGAAAAAAACACTATCTGATCAAATATTTCTCATTAAAGAATCAGTAATAGGTATGTTAATAAATTAATAATTATGCAATCTAAATTTAGTTTTTTTTCTATTTATTTTAGGTGAAGATAAGATACTTGTATTTTCTACTGTGAATAACGTTCAAAAACTCAGTCAATCAATGTTTTGGATAGTTGACGGTACTTTTAAAACAGTGCCTACTATATTTACGCAACTGTATACTATTCACGCACAAGTTGGTTTCGGTGACAACTCTAGAGTTTTGCCTCTAGTATATGTTCTTATGACAAGTAAAAGAGAGCAATGTTATAACCAAATGTATCAGGTAATAATGAAAATGCAACATTTTTTATTAATTTAGACATCCGTTTTTCAAGCTTATATATTTATAATTTAGAAATTAATTTACTTTAATACGTTCTTGTTTTCAAAAGTAGCTATTTAAAGCAATATATAATAAAAATATTTATAACATTTTTTTTTTTAGGATATAATTGATTTTGCTGAAGACAATAATATAAACTTAGCACCTGAATACATAATAAGCGACTTTGAGATAGCTGCAATAAATGCGAGCAAACATGAGTTTCCGTTATCTAAAAGTAAAGGATGTTTATTTCATTTATGCCAAAGTGCGTGGCGAAAATTACAAAGCCTTGGTCTATCTATCGAGTATGGAAATAATGAAAATTTTAGTATTAAAATTCGACAAATGTTGTCTCTTGCATTTTTGCCCGAAGAGGAAATTCCTGATGCATTCAAAGAGATTAAAGAAATCATGCCTAACAATGCAAGTAGTTTTGTGCAATGGTTTGAAGACAATTATACATTAGGTGAAGTCCGTCGTATAGTGCGCAACACCGAACATAGGAACATTCCACTTTTTCCTCCATCGTTGTGGTCAATTTATGAAAACATTGGTACCTATACTCTATTTTTATTCAATAATTTTCAATTATTTATAAAGTTTGTTTAATTACTATTATCATCATTTTATAGATAATGGTATTCCTAGGACTTCTAACCATGCGGAGGCCTGGCATCGGCGTTGGAATGAATTGGTAGGGAGGGCTCATATTGGTCTGTTTACGCTGATTAAAGAACTTCAGAAAGAACAAAGTAAGGTTGACGCAGATATAGAAGCAATTCTCAGAGGAGCTCCAAAGCCACGACCAACAAATGTTCAGCAAAAACGTGAACAGCGCTTGAAAACGGCTTTTGACAATCGTGAAGGTAAAACACGTCTGGAGTATCTTCGAGGTATTGCTCACAATCTAACCATGTAATGTTATAATGTACACTTTACAATAGTATTAACTTATACATTATTTTTATTATTTTTTATTATACTGCGAATTATTTTTTTTAAATTTATTGATCTATTACATTTAACATTATTATTTATTTTATAGCAATTTTATCACTACGTGTATTATTGTCAATCGATTTTTAAAATTAATTATGGGCGTACTTTTAAAACAAAATTATAAATTAAATGTGAAATTAAATTATTACATATTATATTATTGTCGGTAATTTGGTTGTCGGTCGATTGACCCTGTCGGTTAATTGTCTTGTCGGTATTTTGGTTGTCGGTCGAATGGTTGTCGGTCGATTGACCCAGAACCGACCCATCTACTGACTTGCTGATTGATGTCCGGCCAACAATAACGAGCGTTGATTAACCGCGACGTCGCTTTTTGGCCGCCGTGTGCGAGGCCGTGCTGTGCGTCGAACACGTTGCGGCGAATGGCGGTTGGTACGTACGTACGTGCGGTGCCGGTAGTAAAATCTGCGTAGATCGGGCCGTCTGGTGTATCGCGTGCCTACAGCTGAAGCGCGGATTTACTTGGGTCCGCCAACATTTTTTGTAACTCCGCGTCGTCAGATTGTGCTTTAGACCATTGCGACGCGTCGGGAACACCGTCTTGTAACGCGGCTGTCTTGAGACGTGACAACGCGTCGAGAACGACGTTGTCAGTACCTTGTACATGCACGACGACGTAGATGTATTGCGACAGGAAAGATATTTGTCGTACTTGCCGATCGACGTATTTTCATTTTTGTGAGAGAACATAAAAGTAAGTGGTTTGTGGTCTGTGCGCGAGGTGGTGGGGCGGCCTTCGATGAGATGGATAAAGTGGAGGGTACCGAGGTATGCTGCGAGTAACTCCCGGTCGTAGGTGCTATAACGGGTCTCCGCGTCAGTCAACTTTTTTGAGTAAAAACCGAGAGGTTGTCAGTGGTCGCCGTTCTTTTGTTCAATTACGGCGCCGACCGAAGTACTGGACGCGTCCGTGCTGATTCGCAGCTCCGCGTTAGGCAATTTGCAGTGGCAGCTAATGCTTTACGGCAGATGTCGAATGCGGCGCGTGTGTCGTCGGTCCATGATAAGCGTCCGTCTTTCTTTTTAACTTGCGCGGCCAGGCTATACAACGTAGTTTGCATTTCGGCTGCCCTAGGTATAAACCTGCGGTAAAAATTGACCGAGCCGAGGAATCGCTGTAGGCCCTTCTTGGTCGTCGGTAGTGGCCACTGGTGTATAGCGTCGATGCGATCCGGGTTAGGTCAACAACCGTACTTGTCGATGATATGACCTAGGAAGGTGAGTGATGCTGCGGCAAACACGCACTTTGCGGGGTTTACAGACATGCCATACATTTGAAGTCGCTCCAAAACCGTACGGACGTGTTGTTCGTGTTCAGGCTCGTCCCGGGAAGCGATGAGTACGTCATCGATATATGCTAAGGCAAAGTCGAGACCGCCGCGCAACATAACGTTAACGACGCGCTGGAATGTCTGCGCCGCGTTTCGCAGACCGAAGCACATTACGGGGAATTCAAAGAGCCCGAACGGCGTGGTAACCGCTGTTTTCGGTATGTCTCGTGTAGCGATAGGAACCTGGTGGTACGCTTTGACCAAATCCAAATTGGAGAAGCATATCCGGCCCGCCAGGTGAGCGGTGAAATCATGCAGATGAGGCAACGGGTAACGATCGGCACGAGTAACTGCGTTAAGACGTCGATAATCGCCACATGGTCGGCATGTCCCGTCTTTCTTGGAGACTAGCAGTAGCGGGCTGGCCCAGGCACTTGACGACGGACGACATATTCCCCTACTCAGCATATAGTCAAATTCGCGTCATGCTATCTGATTGCGTTCCGAAGGTAGCCGTCGTGGACGGGCGAATAAAGGTGGTCCAGTGGTATGAAGCTCAAGTACGACATTGTGTTTGAAGACGGTAGGCACGGGCGATTCGCGAGTTACGTCGAGGAAATCCTGCTACTGGTCAGTCCACTTTCGCAAATGAGAAACGGCGAATGCCGTAGTGCTGGCGTCGTCAATGGATATGATTTGTCACTATGTCGGAAGCGGGGCGTGCACCTGCGATAGGTGGTAAAACGGAAATTACGGCGCCGGAGTCGATGAGGTTAGCCGGTCCGTGTATCGCTAATGAACAAGCGGCGCATCGGGTGGGCGGCGGAAGGTAGGGGGGCCTCCGCCGCTTCCACTAGTTTTCCGAGCGGAACGTACACGGGTCGCGACAATTTCGTGCTAACCGAAATTGTTGTGGTAGAAACACCAGTTGTTGTTACGTGGACGAGATCTTGAGCGTGAACGTGATCGATACGACGTTGACTGCGCGGCTGAACGCGGCGTCCGGTGTTGTCTAGCTTGTGCTGTGGTCAATGCCGCGATCTGCGTGGTAAGCGCTAAAATAGAATTTTCGATAGCCCTAAAGCGATCTACGTCGCTGTAGGTGGAGACTGAGGCGACGTCGTGACCCGTTGTTGCGGCCATAATCCTGTCGGCGAAGTCGGCGACCGAATCCAAATCACCGTCGAGACAAATGAGGACTGCGCGGATGGCGGGAGGCAGTTTTTGTAGCCAGAATTCTTTAAGGGCTTTGTCGCTGATGCCATCGGCGGTTCCGTTTCGCATGTCACGCAGTAACTGCGAGGGGCGATGGTCACCCAAACCGCCGGGCTGTACCATCGAGCGAAACCGCGTGGCGGTGGGCACGACGTACGCCGCGATAAGTCGGTTTTTGACAAGGTCGTACTTAGCGTCTGGACCTAGCAGGTCTGTGACGATATTGATTCCGTTCTCGTCTAACGTGGCGACCACGCTGTTGACGCTGTTGATAGATCGGATTTTATGCGTTGATTGTGGAAGATAGCTTCAGCGTGCACAAACCATTGCTCGGGCGCGTGCCGCCAAAAACTCGGTAGCCGCATGGTAGATAGTGCCGCCACGGCGGGGTTTAAATCAACCTGCCCACCCGGCGGTGGGGGTGTCGTCAAATTTGTATTGCCGTTATCGGTGGACAACATGTCTATGAGGTTTCCGTAGGGTAGAGACATCACTCGCGACGGGAAATGTACGTACGAGAACGAGCACTCGCGAGAGCCGACTAAACACGTGAAAACGGTTTGCTGCGGGAGCAAAAGGGAAGAACTTAGGTCACCAATTTAGTGATTAACTTTAGCTTCCCGACCAGAAGGGTTACTGAGGATATTACGTAGGCAGAGTAGGGAAAAATAAATACACCTCGAGTCAATAAAACGACATTAACTTTTATTTAAACTGTTTGACATAGCGAGGACAAACGGTCGGTAAAAAAATCTAGGTTAGAAAAAGGAACTAAGATGGCGCGTGACGAGCAGTCGCGATATACGTCTATGTCGAGCTGACGGGTAACACAAAGTGCGGTTAGACATACAAAATAATTGATAACAATAAAATAATAATAATGATACGCCGCGCGAGAATGCGACCGGAGCACCACAAATTATACACATGTGCGAGAGAGACAGTCTCTGTTGCGGTTTTATCTAGGAGGTTATACAGCTATATGTTTATACTCTTTGGGCGAACTTGCACCGACTAATAATACATCTATGCGAATAATATACAATTTTTGAGGTAAACTGTATGTAAACTGTAAATAAAATATAAAAAATAATAATATAAATTTAATACGATTAAACTACTTGGGAGGATTGTGTATTTGCGTATTTTATGCGTGCAACGTGTTCGTTGTATTTTTGGTTTTTAATTTAATATTAGTTGAAAAAATATAATGGTACAAAAGTGTTGTGTTTACCGGTTGCAGTTCCCAACGGACTGGAAATTCTGGACTGAAGTTACATAGGTTATATATATTATAATATATTATATATATATTATATTATTATATATTATGTTATATTATTTTTTATACATTGTTATTTAATACTGAAAAATATTTTTTGTTATTTAATAAGTATAACATGTTTATATTTGCTATTTACAAATAGGTTTCCTAAACAAAAGAATTTAAGCGACAAATGGGTGGCAGCATTAAATAAAAACTATTTATTTTCACCATCTATCCACACAAGAATTTGTAGTAAACACTTTAGAATTTCTGATTATACTACTACTTTTGGTACAAAAAAGCTTAAAAGTGATGCTATTCCATCAATATTTTATTCACACAGAATTATATTGAATGGTAAGAAATTATTATGGAGTAGGTATACTGCAGGTACCTGAACTTTTTAAATTTAAATTTGTATGTAAATCATTTTCTAAATAGATAGATTTATTGTATTTCGGTTATTATTTTCCTTACAGAATTTGAAGGGACTGTATTAAATGATTCTGTATCATCAAATTCTACAGAGAAAAAAATTTTGTTAGAAGGTGATGAACTGTTAGCTCGAAATTTAGTTAAATATCTATATTAAACCAGTGTGGATATTGAAAAGACATAATGTGTATTGTGAACTAGTTTGTTTATTTAATAAATTTAATAAATTGCATTAATACCTATTTTTATTTTTCCACACCTTACACTGTTCAGTTCATTAAAAATAATTATTACTGTGACAACAAATAAATTGCTTGATTTAATAGAAACTGAACATATTTCAACGATTGCTACATCAAGGAGGAATGAGATCTTTTATCAGGCTACTGCCGTTAATCTTGCCACAATAGGTAAACATATAATTTTTATTTCATAGAATTATTATAGTTGACATATATTTACATTATAAATAGAACTAGAACATAGTTACTGTAAACCTACATCACCAATCACATCAGATGGAAATAAACTTTTGGATCATCTTATTGTTTCATTAGGTAAATATTATGTATTTAAATTGTATTAATACTTTCCAATAATTATATAATTAAAAACTTTTAAATTGTTAACAGAACCTGAAAAAATTCAAGATACAAATATGAAAGAGGCTTTATCTACAAAAAAAGATTTTGAATCCATTCCTACTAAGCGTAGTACACCTTTAAAGTAACTGTTATAATTATAAACAATTTAAATAAAACAGGTACAATATATCTGCCAATTTAAGAAAGACTGAGATATGTTGCCTATTGGCTTATAACGTGTGCTAGCTATTATTATTGCTGATATATAAAAACTGCTTCTAATAATTTCAATGCATTGATTCTTGGATCCACGCTGGCTAAAACATAGGCATATGATTTACGGTATACATAAGGTGACCATACGTCCCGTTTTGAACGGGACAGTCCCGTTTTTTATAAATCTGCCCCGTTGTCCCCAGGGGGATCTTCAAGAGACTAAAATGTCCCGTTTTCAAAGGTAGACCAAAAAAATAACGAAAATAAATTTTTCATTGACAAAGCATAGTTTTTATTATACATATATAGGTATTTATATAATTAAATCTAATTCTTATCTGCGCGTGTTGGTACCTATATTATGTTCTATACCAATATCGCAAATCATCTCTATACAATATACATATATCGCAGTATCGTACAGAGTCGATTAGCAATATTGACCGTAAACGACATCGGAATTATTTGGTGTCCCGGACTAGATAATTACGATAAAAACGACGTATTAACTTAGATTTATCTGATATAATGTAATCGCCATGATATTAGCACCAGAACAAAATTACTAAAATATTTTATATGAGATATTGTTACAGTGTTTCAGTAATTGTCAACTATTTGCTCTAATCGAACGTTTTTCTTTAAAGTTTCGTATTGTGTGTTATTTTATATCGTAAATAGTTTGTATAATATAATTATTAACGTTTTGTCGTGTTCTTGTACCAGTTGTACCTTTATAATTAATCAAATTTAAGATGCCAAAACGAAAATGTGTATTTAATAAAGCTCTCCAAGAGAAATATCCATTTATTAAAATAAGAAGCATTCCATCTGATGTACTGTGTGAAAAATGTGCTACGCAATTTTCTGTATCACACGGAGGTGGGAGTGATGTAGAACAACATTTAAGGTCTGAAAAATATAAAAATGCTGACCGTGCTGCAGCAGCCTGCTTTTCTCTGCAGAAATACTTTAAAAATGCTAACACGCCAACTTCTAAAGATCTTGAAATTTCAGCAGCAGAGGGAGTTTGGGTTTACCATACTATTCAAGAAAACCACAGTTTTCGTTCAAACGATTGTGCATCTAAATTAATTCAATCGTGTTTTGACTCGAAATTTAGATGCGCGAGTACAAAAACCGAGGCAATAATAAAAAACGTATTCGCGCCGAAAGCAATTGCTGATTTGAAAAAGCACCTTACCACTGCCACTTGGGTAAGTATTTCAACTGACGCATCAAATCATGGATCGCAAAAAATGTTTCCTATTCTTGTGCACTATTTTTTACCATATGAAGGCGTACAAGTTAAAATTTTGGAATTTAAAGAGTTATTCGGCGAAAACTCAGATATTATTGTCACTTACGTTGTCGATGTGCTTAGAGAACACAATATTTTACCCAAAATTGTAGCATATTGTGGAGATAATACGAACTGCAACTTTGGCGGTTCTCAGAGAAAGGAAAAAATAACCTGTTTACCAAACTAAATCAAATTACGGGTAGATCATTGATAGGCATTGGATGTGGAGCCCACGTGATTCACAACGCCATTAAGTATGCAACAGATTGTTTGCCAATTGATATAGAGTGTATAATTGTTAAAATTTACTCGTTTTTCTACATTTATACGGTGCGAGAAGAAATTTTAAAACAATTTTGTGAAGCAGCCGGAACTGAGTATCAAAAACTACTCGGGTATAGTAAAACCAGGTGGCTCGCTCTAATGCCAGCAGTCGAAAGAGTTTTGCAGTTATATGTACCACTGAAAAACTATTTTTTAAGTATACAAAAGTGTCCAACAGTTTTGAAAAATTTCTTCGAGTGCCCAACTTCACAGTTGTGGCTTTTTTTCGTGCACAGTCAGTCGATGACTTTTCATACAGCAGTGTTAAAAATTGAAGGTCAGAATATTTCTGCGCTTGAAGCTGCCAAAGTTATTTATGAATTACGAACAAATTTAGAAGAAAAACTAAGTTCTATATTTCTTCTTTATTCAGTACGTCGATTACTTACTCTCTGACTTGCAAAAAAAAGGGGAGGTTCAAGAAGACTATGTGAAATCAATTGTTTCGGATTTCTATAGAACAACTAGTGAATACCTCCAGCAATGGACTTCTTACAATCAATCTGAATTGCAGATATTTCAATGGGTCGATTTGAGAAAAGTGCCAACGTGGGAAGAAGTACAAAAGTCAGTGCATGTGCTAATTGAAAAAGGTTTAATCAATTTTGAGAAAGACACTGAGGCATTTGACTAATTTATGCTTGTATCATTGTATGTATCAGCTAAAAAAGTAGATGAGTGGAATTCAGATTCTTCAAATAAATATGCGGAGCATCGTTGGTTACAAGTGTTCCAGCACTTCCGAGACAACAATTTAAATTTTAAACCACACCATTTTTGGCAAGATTGTTGAGTATATTCTATGCTTGCCTGCTTCGAATGCACCAGTCGAACGAATTTTTTCACTGATGAACAACTTATGGACGGCCGAAAAAACACAGATGCAAGTTCAAATTGTAAAAGCAATGTTGTTAACAAAAGTTAACTTTCAAATGTCGTGCCCTGAATTTTATTCTTTCCTAAAGTCATCGCCAGAATTATTAAAACAAATTTATTCAAGTGAAAAATATACAAGTAATTAATTTTCTTTATAATTATTCTTAAATGAAAAAATTTTGTTTATTATAAAAATAAGTAACTTATTAATAAATGTAAAATAAATTAAATTAGTTTGTCTTCTATAAATAAAACATTACATAATTTTTCTAATGATTAATACCTTTAAAAAAGTTTGTTTATAATAAAAAAAATAATAATTTGAATTTTTTTTTTTTTTTTTGTTCCGTTCTGAATAAAAAAAAATATGGTCACCTTAGGTATACATAAATGTGTACTTTTTTAGAAAAAGAAAACTGATGCGGTACTGCGGTGATTTTAAAGAAATAGATTTGGAAACACCTCGAAAAAAAAAATTATTTTGGAATATTTACCAGCGTACTAATCAAAATAAACACAAAAAATCAAGTTGCTCTAACAGAAAAATCGCCGGCTCCAGTTAAAAGTGGATACTCTAAATAATTTGGTTTTTCATATTTTAAAGGTATAAGGTCATATTATACAGTCACGTTCATGACCACATTACTGTTCCTCCCTATTACCTCTCATGCCTCAGTTATAATAATTAAATGTTTAATAATTGTATATGCATGTTTTTTAGATCATATGGTATAGATAGTCATTGACACTGTGTTCTAACATAATAGTTAATTTGTAATAACACTAAGAACTATTCATTTTTTTCTAGTAGTTTTTTATGTATTTGTTGTATATTGTTGCATGTTGGTTATAATTTTGCATTAAACATAATAATATAATAATATCATAAATTCATAAAGCTTTTTAATAATACTGTTCAAGTTAGAAAATTGTTCTTATTTATCACAGTAGAGACTAATATTATAATTTGTTTAGTAATGTTTAGTACTTACATTCAAAATGATTCATTTATAAAATAGCTAAAAATTATCTGTGATTATAGAGTATAGGATCTGAAGAAGAAAAACATTTACTAATGAGGCAATTACGCATATCAAAGGGAAAATGAATCACCCCTGAATTGAGAAAATTTGCTTTAACCCTACATTTTTACTCTCCATCTGCCTATACATATGTTAGAAATACATTTTCCAAAGCTCTACCTGATATCAGTACTCTGAGAAAATAGTGTACTGCTGTAAATGGTTTGCCAGGTATTACTAAAGAGTCTTAAAAAGCAACCTCTGTAAAAGTTGAAGAAATGAAAAATCTTGGTAAAAAGTTATTTGGTTATCTCATTATGGATGAAATGAGTATAAAACAGCATGTTCAGTGGACAGGTTTAAGACATCAAGGTTTTGTAGACTATGGACCTGGTGATAGTACAGAAAGTGTAGACAACCTACCCTACGCTTAGGATGCACTTGTATTTGTGGTTGTTGGAATGAATACTGCTTGGAAAATTCGCTTTGCATATTATTTAATAAAAGGTATTACTGCTGAAGAAAAGGCAAATATTTTAAGGTCTTGTCTTGTAGAACTTCATGATACAGATATAATAATAAAACCTTTAACATTTGATGGTGCAGCTAACAACCTTTCAATGGCTTTTGTGCCAGGAGCAAGTCTATATTATCCTGATTTAAAACCTTATTTTAAGCACCAGGTTACACAAGATACTGTACATATTATATTGCACCCTTGTCATATGATAAAACTATTAAGAAATACTTTGGGAAACTGGGGTCTACTTTTTAACTCTAATAATGAAGCAATTAAATGGAACTATTTTAAAAAAATTGGTTGATATTCAGAATGAGAGTGGTGTTCATGCAGCTACCAAAATAAAAACAAGACATATTCGTTACTTCAAGGAGAAGATGAAAGTCAGTTTCAGTAGTTTCATAGTGTCGCGGATGCAATTTTATATTATAAAAATGATTTACAGATGGCAGAATTTGATGGGGCAGAACCAACTGTTGAATTTTGTGGTGGGATAAATAACATTTTTGATATATTAAATACAAGAAATTATTTAAGTAAAAGTCCATACAATAAACCAATTAATAAAATCACAGAACATGAAATAATAATTTATATTAAAGATTCCATTAAATATTTGGAATGTCTTCAGTACTTAGAAAAGAAACCTAAAATAGGATTGCGTTCAATTTTAAAATCTGAAAGGAAAACTGGTTTTATGGGTCTTATTGTAAGTCTTACAAGTTTTTTTAATCTAACAACAGAATTAATTTCAACAGATAAACTATCATTTATATTATCGTACAAATTTAGTCAAGACCATATAGAGATGCTGTTTTCAGCTATATCTTAGATCAGGAACCACTTAATAACCATCTTCTACAATTAATCAAGTATATTTTAAATTATTACATAACGATCCGTCTTCATCACATCAACAAAAGTACTAATGAAATAGATGATAAAATCAGGTTATACTATACAAAATTAATTTTATTTAAACACCAGTAATAGAATTTTTTTAATGATTTTACAAAATTAATTGTACCGTTTTTTTTTTCATCCTTATTTGTAAATTTGTAATGATAACTTCCAATGTTCTTAATTTTTAATGAGTATTTTGCTATATTTTTTCATCAAATAAAATACACACAACATAAATGATTATTTATACAATAAATACCTTTTAATTTTTGTTACCTACTAAATTAGTTTATATGGTTCAGTAATTGAACCAAAAAATCTTTGTAATATTGTTTCTAGAGTATTAATCAATGTAGATTATATACCTGTCGATACATTAAGGTGAAAACAACAATAATAATTTAATTTAGATTAATATAGTAATATATATTATACTATAATAATTTATTTAAAATTGAAAATATCAAAAATTGAAAAATCATAATAATAAATAACGTTATCTTATTAGTTGTCTTATCTAAGCAAAACCAAAGAATTTGTAAAATTTTTATACAAAGTCACTGATAAAACCGCAACACCGTCTATCTCTCTCGCACACATTATTTATTCAACCAGTCTTATGTACTCGGACCACCATGCCTAGTCTATTATATTATAAGTCGATGAAATTATCCATTGGACCGATAGAGCATCGTCTACAACGCTAAATAGCAAGTGTCGCTTACAGCAAATAGCCTTTTAACCGACAATATAATTATAATATACAGTGACTAAAAATAAATAATCAGATTTTATTTAAATTTATTTATTCATAATACTTCATATTTTACATTATACATTTAACTATGATACAACTTGAACTAAAAAGTAAAAAGCAAAGTAATACTTATTGTATGTGTTTATACTAATTTAGTACATTAAATTTTTTATTTTTTACAGATTCAAAATATTAAATCATTTTAAGGGTTGAATCTTTCAATGGCCTTCATTCGGTTTAACAGTGCAAACATTTTTATTAGTTGATATCGTTGATGTACTATGAACTATGGATCTTATAACAATTTTTCATTACTCAATGAGCTGTGTGATTCAAAATTTTTACACAATTCGTTATCTATTGAACTTAGAATTAAACAAATGTATTACTCCACTGTTAATCTTATGAAATACAGTAACATATAAAAAAAAAGTCCTTTATTTAATGATTTAATTAGAATTATTAATATTGTAAATAGTTGATAGTAATCTGATCAAATTTATTTGGAATACCTCTATACTATAAAAATCTATCAGTTGTGAGGCAAATAACGATTTGTACTACAGTTCACTGAGTTTAACATCAGCTGAGCTTGATTATAATAATATGCACATTTGATGATACAATTCAGCCATTAATAATATCTAAACAATAAACAAAATACATAATTATAAGTACATATTATGTAATTTAATGTGATAGGTACTTATTAAACTTACATAATGAAATCTTTTGGAAATGGCTCGTAATTTTTACACAAGGAATCAACTCGACGTAGAATCATATTAATTTAAAACGATTACAATTAATACATGGTTAATTCATAATAGAAATACAATTTTAAAAACCGCAATCAACCAACAACGTCAACATACGGAATGTAAACAAAACATAAAATACCACAGATATAGATAATAAAATAGATAAAGTTTATTATCTATATTAGCAGCTGTGTATAATTAATTTATATTATATGTGATTATATTTAATTCCGTGTACTATATAAACTTTACAAGATATGGTATTTCTTCTTGTGTATACCACAATTGTACAGTCTTTGCCAGATAAATTGAGACGACGGCGGCGGCGCTTTTCTGTAAGCCTAAACTAGTACCTGGCAGTGTGGTGCAAAGGTCACACAGTTGACTACGATGCGTGCAGTCTGGTGACTGGTACAGAACTGGTACAGAACTAGTGTTCGAACCCAGCTCAGAGCAAAAAAATTTCTGCAACATTTTCTGTACTCTCTTCCGTTCTGGTTGCCCTACACTGCTAAAAACAAACCAACCTAACCCGGTGTGTTTTGACCGCGCAGCGCATCAACAATTTGTTTATTATAAATGTATAAAAATAAATGACTCGACTGTCCAATGACAATATTAATTATTAATAGATATGGACATTATGGAATATAAATAATATAGATGGATATTTACTCATTTGTGCCAGTATTGTGTTCATGTTCTTTTGTACTGAAAACGTACGCTATAAAATAAATAGTTTTTTTATGATGAGTTCAAAAATTAAAAATCGTAAAGCTCGTAGTCAAACTAGGGAAATAATTTGGAATGTTTTCAAATATTTTAAAGATAAAAATAAATACATGACTAACTGTAGGTTGTATACGATGACTGCAGAAGCAACTGGTTATTCTACAATGTCAGTTAAACCTTAAACGTATTGTGTATGAAAGTAAAAAAAAAACATGGATTTAGAAAGAAATTCTACATTGGCTACATTTATTACTCCTGATATAAAAAGTAATAATGTGATAAAAATAAAAACTTTAGTTGACGATTTTGATAGATGTGCTTTAAAGCGAACCATCACAGATATGTATACGGTTGAAAAAGTTGTACTGACTGTTAATCTTATTTTTAAAGAACAAAAAAAAATTATGAATTTGAGGAGTACTAGAACATTAAACATAATTATTTCGGAAATGGGCTTCAAATTTCGTAAAACTGAAACCAATAAAAAATTGTTGATAGCAAAACATAATATAGGTACGTTTGAAAAGAATAGAGTACTTAAAAGAAATACTTAAATTTCGTACACAAGGTAGAAAAATAGTGTACTATGATACTATCATCACATGTTGTTCATAAATCGTGGAGTTCCGTTGATGATGACAATACAGTGAAGCAAAGTGTAAGTAAAGGAAAGTGTTGCCGCCGCAACATAATATTAAACATTATTTTTAAGTTTAATTAATATCGGGAAGCGAGAACAGCTGGTCACACACACACGCACGCACATACCACTGTTCATTTATATTGTTTAAATTTGTGTTTTAATTGTTGGGTGAGTTATATAATATTAAGATTACGCGCGAAGAAGCGCAATCAGCCGCATTATTATGTCTTCCCGTCCGCCCGCGTCGTCGGTATAATATTATAATTATTGTTATTCTTCTCTCCGGTGTTGCTGTATTAACGCCCGTTTACGTGTGCTAATCGCCGTGTGTTATTTTTTATTAAATAGTATTGGTGTACGGCGCGAATCACCTTATTATTTTTTATTTTATATACTTGTGTGCGCTAAACGCCACAAGATTATTATCATAATATAGTATATATACGGCGCGAATCGCCGCAGTTTTTATTATATTATCTTATTGGCGCTAATCGCCGCAGTTGTTAGTTATATTTTATTGGCGCTAATCGCCGCAAGTTTTACCATTTTTTAATTTTGTTATTTATATTTTTGTTGTGTGTTGTGAAATTATTAATCATATAAGCTAGATAAGGCAGCAGCTGGCCAGCCGAGCACCGACAATTATTGTGAGTTTTATTTCTCTTTAAATTATAATTTATTTGTATTTTTGCTATATCATTGGTTGTGCCGAACCGGCAACTATTATATTATTATTTTTACCTGTTGGGCCAGTAGGGCCATTTATTATTACATTATGTCGTGAAATAAGGGCCGTATAGTATATTATTTATATATTCATATTGTGTTTGGTCATAAGGGCCGCACATTATTTTTGCATACATTCTTTTTATATTATACCTTAATTTGTCGTGCCATAAGGGCCGCCTTTTATATTAATATTAAAGCTTTATGGCTACAGCTCCAATAGCTGACATATATTATATTATACTTATACTATTGTATACCAGCTATAGCTATAACAGCTGCTTATAATATTATTTATCTTGTTCAGCCATAAGGGCTTTGATTTATTTACTATCATAATTTTGTATACCTTGGTGTTGCTGTGATTTTTATATATTTTTAAATATTATTATTGATATTGTGTATTATATAGCAACTTATTTACCAGCAATCGTGTTACCATTTATTTAATTTTAATTTAATTATTGTATACACACCTACATATATACACACACACAACACAGATAATACACATAATTACACTACACGCATTACGTAGCTCGACAGTTTTTGCCCGGCGATCCCGACCACTGCTGTTCGAGCTATTACACCACTACGCACCCAGCTAGTCCTCGCCAATTCAAGACCTAGGTGTTAGTGGTGAGCAACATTCGTAGGTGTCCGGGGTGCGCGTATTATCGTCATATGCTCCCGGCCCGTTCAGAAAGCGTTTAATAATTGTTCATGCTGGAGGAGAAGAAGGTTTTATTCCTAATGCTTTACTAACATGGGAAGCTCAAAGCTCTAGTGGTGATTACCACGATAATATGAATAAAGATTATTATTATAAATGGGTCACAGAAAAATCACTACCAAATTTAAGTAAAAATTCTGTTGTGGTATTGGATAATGCGAGTTATCATTGTCATCAATCTAACCGTGCTCCAAACTCAAATAGCTTAAAAAATAACATGATAAATTGGTTGACTGAAAAGTTTTAATTCAACTATGTTTAAACCACAATTTTACGATATAATACGTAAACACAAACAAGTGTTTATTAAATATACTTTAGATGATATATTAAGTAAAGAAGGCCATGATATTATTAGACTTCCACCGTATCATCCTGATTTAAACCCCATTGAAATGATTTGGTCACAAGTAAAACAGTACATGGCAAAACAAAATCATAATGGTAGCATTAAAAAAAAATCGCAGAACTGTGTAAACAAAAAAATGGAATCTATGGGTGATTCTGAGTGGGGAGCAGTTTGTGCAAACGTGAAAAAATTAGAAGCAGAAATGTGGAAATATGAAAGTTACATGGACATCGAAATGGATAAATTAATAGTAACGTACGGAGAAGATACAACTGACGACAGCGATACAAGTACTGAAGATGAACTAGATGAAGACGATAACTATTTAGGTGTAGCACCATTACAGCCATAGCAAACTATTGTTATGTATATTAAAATTGTTATTTATAATATTATAATGTATATAGATGTTATTATTTTATCATATTACTAGCAGTCCTGCTAGCCGGGTGTGCCTCGCTCTGCTGTGAAATTTGGTCTAAGTGATATTCGCTTTAAGTGAGTACCCTAGATCGGAGACGGGACTGTAAAGAAAATATCGTAAAAAGTCTAGTAGTCACAATTTTAGTTAACTTAAACTCCGGTGGTTTGGAAGGAGCCGAGGGGGTCAGTGTGCCTCGATTTCTGGATGATGGAAGCCGCCTTCGAGGGGGTCGGGTGAAAATCGTGTTATCAGGAATTCGGTCGGAAATTGTGATAGGGTGTTTAAAAAAGAAATGATACACTAAAATAGTAGGAAAAGTACTCAAGTCGAGTAAATAAATACGAAAAATGATAGTTGAGTGTCTACCTATCAGTCCTAAAATGGTGTAATTACCGTTTCCCATTGCATGCCCTGTCCGTTTTGTTTATAAAAAAATGTATTTAGCGAAAATGGTAGTTGAGTGTCTAGCTATCAATCATCACATCACGTACCTAAATCTGTATCCTAAATTTATATCTAACAATGCAATCCGCCTATGCCTCCGACGTCGAAAGTCTAATGTTGTATTGTAGGATAATAAGTATAAAGTCGAATAACATGTGAGCATTCAAGTCGAGTTGTCAGTTATCATTGGGAAAAATCGAATTAAAGGCCATTAAACCCACCACGTAGGCACTCCGACTGCGTCGGATCGCGGACGATGTGTGAATAGTAGATTTATAATACCAATATAGTATAATATGAACAATCTGATACAGTGTCCCGTCGCATGCTTGGTTCTTTTTTTTATATTATAAAATTTATTTAAAGAAAATGGTAATTGAATGTCTAGCTATCATTTATCATAATATAATGTAAATCGATATCCGAAAGTTAAATCCATAATTGTCATACCTCCTAATGTCTAAGTTCAGATGTTGTTTAGTGTGTTACGTGTGTTAAACACACGGGCCCAGGGCTCCAATCTATAATGGGGGCCCAATGATTAAAATGATTTAGAATGTTTTTTTTATATTGTTGTAACTCAAAAACGAATCGGTCACTCAATGTTTATGCTATCGTTATCTATATACGGTTTAATGTTTAAAATATTATGACTTCTTTTAGCTATTTATAGACAACTGGAATTTTTTTTTTGAAACGTCGATAAAACAACTTTTGATTCTCAAAAAAACTTGAAAATTAAAAATACAAAAAATTTCTTATAAATCGTTCTTACTGTAGTTAAAAAAAAAACCAAAAATCGTTGGTTACAATTTTTTTTTATTAACGTTTTAAGTTAAATTTTTTTACGGTATAATATGTCAAAATCGCAAAGATTTGCAATTTTGCAATTAAAAATTAATAAAATTGTTTGTATTCAAGGTTAAAAAATTCAACACGAAGTTTTCCATAAGTTTTCCTTAAATATCTAAAAACTCGAAGCTTCATTATAGGATAAATTTTTATTATTTATTTTTTTATTTAAATTTAAAATGAATAAAATAGACTACAAATTGTTCCATTTATTTATTTTCAAATACCTCTATATGTTCTAATTATGTTAACCTTATTTTGTGTGAGTAAAAACTCAAATTCCAAACTATGTTTATGAATTTGAAAAAATTAATTTTACAATTAGTTTATTTTCATGAGGGGGTTGAGCAATCATTTTATTTACACACGGGCCCGAATTAGTGTAGTTGCGGCACTGACTACACTTTATATGTATATAATATATATACTTATAATAATCGTAATAATATGGTATTAAAAAAAATCGTAGACGTATGTATTTATCGTATAAGAGAAAGCAATAGCTTTAATTTTCAAAATTAAAATTAAAAAATCAAAAAATAATTTGAAAAAAATCGGAAAAAAAATTCAAAATAAAGTAGGATCTGGCGGCCACGTTAATTAGAGCGCCGCCGTTAAATGCGCTAAGAGCACTGACAAAGCGGGATTCGATTATTCGAACCCGCTACCTCCTATCACATATCATGGGATCCTAACGCCTTATCCTATCGACTACAGTTTGAGCTGGATACTTTTGCCGAATCTCGAGCACTTAGGGCCGCACCACACTAGAGCGGTTTTGACGCGCGGTAAAAACGCTTCGCGCGGTTTTAACGCGCGTTTGTTAGTGTCACACTAAAGCGTTTATTTTGCGTTTAGTTGACTCAAATTTGTTGAGCAGTGCAGTTCACAATTGCGATTCTCAAATACAAATTAATATAAAAAACAGTAATTTGTTTTTTATTATATTAATATTAACTAATCAAATAATAATATATTAATACAATAATCAAGATAATATTACACCAATATTTTTCAATTTTATAAAAATTTAAAAACTCATCCAGAAGGTAAGTAAATTACATTTATTTACTTTATTTATTTAGTATTTTATTGAGTATTCATGTGTTCTTTTAATTGATTTATTATTTAGTACTACAAACTATTATCTAATATTTAATTATGTATTTATTCAGTATGGACTATGATTATTATATTAATGCGATTCAAGTAATAGCAGTGGCAGAATCATTTGGTTATCTTGATCCCCCAAGAAGAGAAGGAGAGTTTTGGATTCACCCATTTAATCTAAACCGTGAACCTAGCAATAGATTTTAAATTTTTATTATGATATTCGAAAGTACTCGGACAAATTTTTTGAGTACTATAGAATGTCAATTGCATCATTTGATGAATTACTTGAAAAATTGCGTCAAAAAATAACCAAAAAAACAACGAAGTTTCGACGTCCAGTAAGCCCAGAAGAGAGATTAACTATCAGGTACAAACTAAAAATCTATATAACATAAATATGCATATATATTTATTATTTATGTGTCTATAAAACAATATTATTTAATTATCTTCTTAGAATATTATCATTAAATAATATAAAAATAATAATTAGTTTCTTTTCTAACGTACATCTTATACACTTTAATAGGATGACTTATAATAAATATCATAGCAAATAAAAACAAAGTAAAATTTAATACCTTTTGAATAAAATAAATACTTCGACTCTGAACCTTTTTAAGTAGAAAAACAAATAATAATAAAAAATAATAAAAATAATCACTTCAATTTTTTTTTAAATAGTAAAATTTATAAGATCAAACACTGTGATGCATGTTTATATCCTCATAATCAGTAGGAGACAGCGAATTTAGAGGCGGTTGAGAATGACTCGAAATGGGATGTAAATTTGGAGTAACACTTGTGTTGAGGCCGGGAACGAACAATAATAGGCCGTGCGCCCAGTTACTAAAATGCTCCGTGCTGTATGCTTACACACCGACCGACTTGTGTATTATGTATTTATGTGTATATATGTTTAGCACTCAACAGAAGATGGACAGGTTCGCCGAGCAAATCCTGTGAGTGCTAGTGTGTGGGTGATGTAGGCCAAACCCTCACCGTCGACCCAGAGGTACGTCGACCGATCCGGCTACACTCAAAAAGATTATTTTAAAACAATCGTAAACAAAATATCTCAGTTGGGAGTAACTTCCCCACCTTTAGGTACACGTATAAGTACGAAGCACCGCAACACAAAATCAGGGGGGCAGGACACTCCTAAGTTCCGCAATAGCGAATAATAGAATACTAGTGTAAATAAAAAAACGATTATAAAATATGTAATGACGGGCCCAGTAGCACCGCTGTACTATTACAACAATAATATATATATACAACAACAATAATATTGGGCGCCCACACACGTAATAAATATATATAAGATTCAACGCCGTAACGGCAATAATACAAAATAATAATAATGATAACAAACGGAGCAGCTGTTTAATCTATAATGCTGATACGTACACGCCGCCGGTATCACTGTAGCCTTCGCCGCCGGCGAAATTTTAAAACATGTCACGGCGCATTTACCATCCGACAATCATGAATCAAATATCAGGTAGGGCGTAGAACACTTCTTCCGAACATTGTTGCCAACATTAAAAAATAATAATTTTAAAAACAATAATTTTGTAATTAATTTATTATGGTGTGCACCAAACAGCTAAAAATAACGTGAATAAAATGAATTTTATTAAAGTTTTAGTAGTCTAGTACTTTAGTGCCAGACGCCAGTCAGTAGTCTATTCTTCCATAGTCACTAGTCTGTCACTAGTCTGTACTCACTACTCTGTACTCTTTCAGTCATGGCTAAATAATATAAAAGCAATTAAAGCATTTAAAAGTAAGTAAAAACTATTATAATAATAATTATTATAATAATATTCAAATAACAGCTTTTATAAGATTGAATTAACAAAATACTTTTACACATATTATTATAAAAATGTTAAGTTTAAACGTTTAAAAATAAAATAGTAAAATACAATAATTGTTAGATAAAAAAAGATAATCTTAATATATATAAATCTCGTGTCACAATGTTTGTCCTCAATGGACTCCTAAACCACTTAACCGATTTTGATGAAATTTTTTACACCCCGTGTAATTTGGTCCAACTTAAAAGATAGGATAGTTTTTTTTCAATATGTATTATTAATAATATGTGCTCAAACAGGAATATTGAGATTTACGATAGAAATTTTTGTTTATAAATGGTTGCTATGGGGGTTATAAGATTTGAGAATAATATTTATTTATTTGTGGTTGCTATGGTAATATATAAAATTAATATAATGAATTACGGATTTTGATAACATTTGGTAACCATTTAATAATATGAATATAATATAATATAATATAATTCCTCTTATTGGTCGCAGGAAAATGTGCTTATGTAATACAATTTTAGGAAAATACACCAGAAAAGTTCGGAATCTGGGTGTTGTAAAAAAACAACAACAACTGTCACTGCAGTTGTTCAGCAAGAAAATAAACTATATTAAGGTCGCTATTGATTATGATTGAATATAATAGTTATAGACCTGATGTTATATTTTGTTAAAACCATAACAACAAAAATAAGAATTAGCGAAATAAGTCAATGGCCACAGTAAATTTAAAATTCACAGCAATAGTTAAATTTAAATTAAATTAAACTTGCCAATCGCGTGAATGCACGTTGTGACTACAATAACCTTGATTATTTTTTTGCCAGACGCATCATCGGCGAGCTGGACGCTCTCATCGGATTTTAGTGCGTTAAGGTTGGGTTAGGATTATGTATTAATTGATTAATATAATCCACCGTACTATGTCAAACTTGGTATAACTTTGATATTTATTAGAGTTAAATCATACACTTACATACAAACAGCACTAGGTCCGCGATCTACCGCAGATAGATAAGTAGATAAATAAATATAGAGTATAAACTACTAATTAGTACGTAATACATATTATGCGGAACAAAATTAATAATAGTGTAATCAAAGTAATATTTTACAGAGTTATATTAGGTAAATAATAATATAATGATGATAATATTATAATATAAGTCTACAACAGTAACAACTTTAAAATTACACATGAAAAAAATGTTCATTATATTATCATATTACTAGTTACTACATTAATTATAGTGTTTGTGGTTTATGTACGACGATCTTAGTTGTTTTTTTTTTGCTGTTGAGCATCAATAATATATTGTGGATTTCTAATTGGTCTTCCTGGATACCTTGGGTCCACGATCTCGGGCAGCAGACAATCGTAAAAAAATGTTTGTAATTTTGGAAACATTTGCTCTTCCCAAAATTGCTTATCAAAAAGAATTGTTTCAGCTTTCATTTCTTTTGGAGTCCACACAGCAAATACACAAAATTTTTTTTGCGCAATTATCATTCAAAATGTTCCACATCTATAAAAATACCACAGTCATGAATACGCTTGTTCAAAATGTTTTCTAATTCTTTTTTAGCAACAACCTCATTTTCACGACCATAATCTAAAGACTGTACTATTATTTGTGTATTGTATAAAAGACTCTTAACAATATTTTCACAACTAGTATCTGGTCTTCGACAGATGATACATCCAAAATTAGAAGCCATTAAAAGTTTTCTCCGTACTTCATTCCACTGTACATTTGCATATTGTTTGATAGTCTCTTTTTGAATATTGTCTCTTTTTGAAGCTACTTCTCTCATTTCATTTAAAACCTCTTCTTTTTGACGATCAAATTCTATATGATCCATATCGTGTCTAATGGCATTTTCTCCGTACGACAAATCGGGACCAGACGTGTTTTTAAAAAGTTGTTTTTTAAATCTTTTATTTTTTATTCTGGCAATATTTTGAAGATTTTGTTTTTTTTTTTCCTTTTTAATTCTATAGCACTTATAAATCCTCGTTTTGATGGACTTTAAAGTGTAATACCTTATGCAATGAATAAAGCGGGCGACTTGTGTTTTTAGTTACGGCTGCTAGCATGCATTTTCCAGAATAAGAACGATTCATTTCAAAGTTTATTCGTTTTCCACCGATTATTTTAGCAATAATAGTATTATATGACTCTACTATATTGCTGTCCATATCTTGTAATAAACTACCACTGTGCCTTGCCAAATTTCTAATATGTTTCAATACATTAGCATAAAATTCTTGATCTGTAGTCTTAATTTTTTCTATATAATCTGCAACGTCTGTTTTATTTTTGGTACAAAAATATGAAGCACACTCTTCATGATGACTAAAAACATGATTAATACTATTCATTATATATTTTCTAAGCTCGGTAACAGAATGCCCATTTGTCTTACGATACATGATAGCAGATACGATACCCCGATGAATTCTAAGTATATTACCACTTAACATTTTGCGATGTTCAAGCTTACCCAATTGTGCTTTAATGGTCATATCTTTTAATTTATTGCAGAGATTTTGTAAAAGATGATTCCTACATCCCACTTTTTCAACGGTTAAATTTTTATATGGTCTTGCCTCTAAAATTTTTTTATACACACTACTGTCACCATCTGCAATAAACTTGTTGTATCTTATACCATACATTTTCTCACTTTGCATAAAACCTTCAACAATTATTGATGATTCCATGCCCGATGAACTATTCGTAGCTGACCAATTTTTAGTACATTTGTGCGCTGTTAGACTGTCATCAGCTGATTTTATACGGGCACACATAGAACAGTATTTATTTCTTATACCAAGGAAAAGCAATTTTTTTCTTTTGTAACCAATTATGGCAGCCTGAAATCGTAAAATAAAGATATCGAATAGGTTAATAAAAAAATCGCAACTTAATATTTATATACTTGTTTCTTTTAAAATTTAAACAAAACTGATTTATTTTATGTTGATTATTATCTCCATATTTTATTTTCACTCAAAGTAAGTAAGTTTTATTTTGATATTTTATATTAAAATAATTAAATAAAAGATTAATAAAAAATGTAGAAAATACTAATTAATAAATATTTTTATTTTATTTAATTTCCATTAGATTACTAATATTATTATGTACTTACTGTGCCAGATAATGAGTTATACATTGTCCTGTACGATAGTTTACACCAGCTTCCATCTGCGACAACTGTAACGAGTGGAGTTCCGTCATTATCGATATTACCTGCCAAAATTGCAAGTTCTGCTTCTTCTTTAGCAGCTTCTTCCATTGCATTAGCTGCAGCCCTCTCATATCCCGTACAAACAATAGCATGATGTTTATCATATATATATTGTGACATAGGAGGTATCTCAATTGCACATGTAATTGTCTTTAGCTGGTTGAATCCCACTCCAACATTCATATTTCCAGCTACAATCGCTGTATTTAGGTTCATTACTTCTTGATCTTCTTTATTTTCTGAATGTATAACTTTTTGAGTTTTACATAAAAAACAAATGAATTTAAAGCTTGATACTAATCCATCGCGCTTTTCATTCACGCAGACCATGTCCTTAAAAGAACAATCGAAAGGCTTGTGGTTATCAGCATCTATTATTTGCTTAAAAATATAAGCTATGTCGACGATTCTACGTTCAAATAAACCGTGTGTTTTGGTATAATTTTTTTGGGGTAAAACACTAATATTTAGCTTTGTATTTTCTACATCGGCAAATAGTTGAGTCGAGGTGTAATTTTGAATTTCAGAAATCACTGGTTGAATTTGAGTGCGTACACTAGTTGATGCGTACCAAGTCTCAACAAGTATGAAATTGTTAGCCACGCAATATACATATACCGGTGTCGGTGACCCTTATGGCAAGGACTATACAGAGTATAACAGAATAACATGTATATATAATAAAAGACAAATATTGGCGTAGGTGATAATAATAAATAATATTTCAAATAATAATAATTTGGTACAACAGGGTAGTGATACTTAAATACTAGTGTTAGTACCCCGACGTCATTTAATACAAGATGACGCTAATAACAAGGAATAATTAATACTATGAAGTATAATATAATAACAGACAGTTATGCTGTGGCATAAAGCCGACTCACGTAACCGATATGCAGTACGCCTGGGTGGATATGGAGATGACGATGAACTTGACGCAGAAGACGACGATTATATGCTGATGGTTTGATGAAGCGAATGCGGCATATGGTGACACAACGGGAACGAACGGTATAGGTATATAATACCGTAGGTAATATACCGAGGTAATGTATTAGTTACAATGACGACCGCTTAGGGGCTCAAAAATACGTATGGTGGCGCGAGCGTATTCGTACCGAGTGCGTAACGTCGACTGGTTCCGCGACAACGCAGAGATAGCTCGGTGGGTCCGTTGTCACAGTGACCTTTGCGACCACCGCGTTAGGTTATATAATAAGTATGCACTATGCCACTATATATAAATATGAAAGTATACGTAACACTAGTACTAGAGTTTTAATCAGAATTATCGTTTTCTCTGCACAATCCAAAAATAAATAATCAACATTTATATTAAAAAAAAAAGTAAAGCGATTTCATAAAAATTTAAAATTCAAACGCACTTAAAATTTTTCCTATTATGATTCTTAGAGTTTTCTCTATAGATACTTGAAGAAAAACCTATGGAAAACTTAGTTTTGTATTTTTAATCCTTAGTTATAAACACAACAAATTTTTGATTTTTCAACTTCAAAATTATTTGCAAATTTTCGCGTTTTCGACAGATTTTGTAAAAATTTGAACTATAAACGCATATAAAAAAAATTGTGACTAACGATTTTTAATTTTTTTTAGCTACAATAAGAACAACTCATAAGGAACCTTGTATTAAATTTTCAAGTTTTTTTGGTCATCCAAAATTTTTTTACCGACATTTAAAAAAAAATTCGCATAAAAATCGAAAATTTCAGTGGTCTATAAATAACTCAAAAAAAGTCAAAATTTTTGAAAATTTAACTATGTACGGATACCACTGACATTAACATTTGGTGAAAATTTCAAGTATTTTCAGTGATAAGTTTTTGAATTACAACCATAAAAAAAAATCGATTTGGTCGAAAACTGGTTTTGCGTAAAAATTGCCGTTTTTCCGTAATTTTTTTTTTGTTTTTCTCGATTTTTTTGAAAACTGTTGGAAAATGTTAACTTTTCACCTCTATAATGCACCAAGGATATTCACTTTTACATCGGAAACCACCCCCATAGTTTGAAATTGGAGCATTATTTCGACTAGTTATGCTGTACACAGACACAAAAAAAAAAAAAAACAAACAAACACATCAGAATCATCTTCGTTCAAAATCTAAAAAACTTATTGCAAGCTTTTATCTCTTTTTCTGATGACGTGTTCCAATTATTACACATGTTGCGTCCCGACTAGGTCGATTCATGCATCAACGTACAAAATGAATACGTCGTGTTGTTCAAGTATAAGTTAATTGT